>NC_141700.1:643530215-643657715 GCF_964263255.1 Lissotriton vulgaris | reverse complement strand
TGCTATAAACCCAGTAATTGTATTCCTTACCGCTAGAGCGAAGGTTCCCACTATTACCGTTCCTCCCCTTCTATGGCTTTAGGCAGAATTAGACTTGGTTGCAACTCAGATATTCTCATTGTTTTAGAATACAGCCCAGTTGAATATTTTATCGTTCCTTTAGCAACAGCAAGCGTGGCACATTGGCCTGCACGCCTTAGTGTCTCTTGTTCCCTAGTACAGACTAAGCTCTGCAGTTTACATGCAAGTTACTCAACATTCTCAAGCATGCAACTCTTCCTTGTGGGGTCCTGGTGGCAGCCTTTATGAGGGGCACCGCAAGGCAAATAGGAGTAAGCTGGTTTTCTTAGCAGCACCCTGCTTAGCATCAGTTCTCTTGGTTGGCTGTGGGCAGGCACTCAACAGAGGTACTTTCGCCTCCAGACTCCATCTTCTTGTGGTGATATCTTCAGGCAGTCGCAGCCTCCGGTAGATGGAATTCTCTGTGCAAGGGTGATGCAGTCCTTTGCTCCTCAGTGGTGGCGGCAGCACCAGATGATCAAACCAGTGACCCGCTGCTGGGGGACATGTTCCTGCACAAAGTTGGAACAGCCAGGGGCAGCGCCTCTGCTATGGCGGAGAAGCATTGCACCACTGCTTTTAAGCAGCAAGGAACATAAAATGACAATAACAGAGTTATTTCCATTTTATGTGTTGTGTCCTGCTGC
This sequence comes from Lissotriton vulgaris, assembly GCF_964263255.1. Taxonomy (NCBI): domain Eukaryota; kingdom Metazoa; phylum Chordata; class Amphibia; order Caudata; family Salamandridae; genus Lissotriton; species Lissotriton vulgaris. The sequence continues at coordinate 643,657,008 of NC_141700.1, read as the reverse complement.
TCAGCTCTCAAGGCAGGGGTGCAGAGTGGTTTGTCCACACCTAAAGTGCTCAATGACTGTTTGGTCAGCCCTCTCGGGCAGCCCAAAAACAGTCATGTGCACTTCCTTGTTCTCCATGCAGGCTGCATTACAGCCTGCACAGCTGCATGGACAACATGCCAACAGCTCCAGCCCCTGGCTGAGTGCCATGTTAAGGAGCTCAGACCAATCACAATGCTGCATTGCAGCATTGTAATTGGCTTTGGGGAGGGAGCCTGGTTGCCTGCATCCTGTTCCTTTCGGAGGCAGGAAAGCAAGAGCAGAGAAGACGCGGGACTCGGCCTTGATGTAAGTTTTTTTTTTTTATTACGATACCCCCCTGCATGTGACACCTGTGCCCCCAATCCCTCCGCGCCCACCCTACCACCCGCTCGTCATGTTGGCCTCAACTGGGAATAGCTCACTTCATGAACTGCATAAAGAAGCCAGGGAAACAATCACATTTGACACACTCTAGGGCCATCCACTTCCACTGGTGTTTCATTCTGCATGCTGGGAACACACAGGCCTCTCTTCCTGGACAGACCCTTCTCTTGCAAGGTCAGGAGCACTCCATTCCTCTCATCTGGCAGGCTTCTAGACTCTTTAGGCAGATCCTCAGCTCCTCCAGCCGAAAGTGTTGACTTCAGGTAATATCCCTTCACCTCCGGAAAACTGTCAGGCAGACATTCCGGCCTAGTTCCACAGCAGGTCTTCGAGTACTCTGTGGGGCACTTTCTTGGTCAAGAAGAACAGGAGACCTCAACAAAGTTGGGTGACTTGTATCGCACTTCTATAAAATTTTCCAGCCAATAGATGTGGATGCACTATCTCAAGCTTCAGAAGCAGTTTGGTTTGGTTCTCTTTTAAGTGTCCTTCTCAGGTTGCTCCCCAGTCACACCCTTGGGAAAAGAGAGGCTCCTCACAGAGGGTAGCACTAGGGCTGACTCCAAACACGATATGGGCGCAATGAAGAGTGAGTTTTCTACATCTGACTTTCATTGTCCATCCTCAAGCAGTAATCAGATAGAAGGGCAAGCCTAGTCTAGAAACCATCACCACAAACAACAGAAGCTGAAGACCCACCATTTACCCCTAACATATCAAATGGCAGTGCTCAGGAAGAACGAATCAGCAGCCCCTGGTTAACAAAGTCTGCATGGAATTTTTAAACGTAGCCCGGTATCCATTGTCCTGAATCAGTGTCTGTCTGGGTCTCCACCCTCCAGGCACAGTCATGCAGGCAAAATAGGCAATACACCTCCCCTGTCTGGGGAAGCTATCCCTCCATCTTGTACCATGCCACGGTCAGGGACATCCAAAATGGTTTCATCTGGCTTCAGTACTTCCATACACATAGGTTGGCAATTTGCGGCCCAGTTAAATAACCACCAGCATTGGAGGACCAAATCACGTCCTACAGCGATCAGCCAATGGGGGCGAGGGACAGGATGGGACCTGTAAAGGGAGGTCTCCCGAATTAGGAAAAAGATTTCTGGCTATGGACACACCCCGAAAACAGGGTGTGCGTGATAAGTATTCTCTCCCTTAGCTGCTTGATACCAGGCACATTGGTGAGAACATGCCCTTTGACCTCCCTGTGATAATTTTACCATAAACGCATTGTGACATATGTTGACGAGCAGTAGCTTAGCCCGTGTGTCTTGGGCCCTGGTGCAAGGAACAAAACACTTCCCAAGGCTGCTCTTTGACTTATTAAAAAAAACAGCAATAAAAATTTCAGTGGGCCCCTCGGGCCTCTGTGCCCCGGTGCCACTGCACCTGTTGCACCAAACGAAGCTACGACCCGTTGATGAGTTCTGAATCGAATAACTGCACCCCACAATGGCCACACCCGCAGTGATGACGAAGTTCCACTGATTATGAGGGGGAGGTGGGTGTTGGCAGGGCGTAAAAGGGGTGCTGCCTGGCATCAAACTGGCCTGGAAGCGAGGAACATAGCATCCATTCATTCCAGTATAAACTGCCTGCGGAGCTGGGTGCCCGAATTAGAACGCCCGGCTGGCACCGCCATCTGCATTAACACTGGGCCCGCGGCTGGCTCCCTTCCACCTGACAGGAATGGCGCGCATATTTATAAGTTATTTTCCATCCACTGTTGCAGAAGGGAAAGCATCCGGCTTTATTTAGAGCAGAGAGATTCTTTCCTCCGCTCCAACAGGTGGATTCGGTGCATTTAGATACTCCCCCTGGATATACGCCCAGCTTTTACTATAAAGCGTTTTCCTTTAGGATTCTGACGCCTATTAATACCAGAGAGAATGACACCGCGTGCTACCCAAAATATGAAAATGGTCAGGGAGTGCCTGCTACAAAACAGCAGTCACATAGCGCAGTGGCGACGAGAGGCGAGAACCCAGGATCGGACTGGCCTGAGTGGAACTGCAAGAACTCCAGGCAGACGGGCAGGTGCCTCTTAAAGGCCTGCAGCAAGACAGAGTCAAAGGGCTTTCTGCAAACCTTACGATTTCCCTGGAGGCAGCCCCCCCCCCCCACCTTCTCTTGCTTAAAAAAAAAAGACCAAAAAAACTGCATTGCTCCTGTCTTTACCTAAAGCACAATACAACCGTAAACAAATTCAATCAATGTGCCTAAAACAAGATTCCTGTTAAAAAAATGTGTTTTAATTGTCCCCCATTGTGAGTTTAGGGGTGTTGGGGGGGGGGGGGGGGGGGGGGGGGGGCAGGCCTAAAAAATGTTGTGGACTACCACGTACATACTTGTAAGGTTGTAGATATTCACAAACATTTCAAGGGTAGGGATTTCAATCCTGGAAATGCAAGTAAAACCGATCCTGAAAAAAAGCAGTAGTGGCCTTTCTAGAGGGGAAAGGGTGGAAGGGGGGTAAGGGTACACTTCATGCATGTAGGTTTTAGGTAAAAGGGGTTCGCCAAAGGAAACTATTTTGCCCAGTCAGTGCTTTAAATGAGCAGTACTCTCCGGTAATTAAATGCCTATACTCCCCCCCCCCCCCCCCACAAGATTGCAGATAGGACTAGATAAATTTCACATTTCGATTTTGAAGTTGGGTGAAGCAGTCAACATTCTCCCTTCAGCCACTCTATGAAACGTTGCCATTTTTCCCAACTTTGCTTCCAGAAGACCTTTCCCAGAAAATAGTTTCTGCAAGAAAATTCTCTTGTATAAAAACACTACGTGAGAGAATTTCCTATCTGTGTTGGATTTTTTATGGAGTTTTTCTCCTACAAATATACGTGTTTTATATGTTTCCACTATTTTTTACTCTAATTTTCATAAGGTTCAAGAAATCGGTGAAATAAATAATTTTAAAAAAAAACCTTTAAAGTCGCAGTGGGAAAACTTTACAACTCCACACACACTAAAGAGGACGATTAAGCGGAGAGTTTTATTTGCGTTATCGGAATTCAGCTATCCAAGTGTAAACTCCTCTAAAACTACAACTCTGTACTTATTTGTATTGGGTTTATATTATAGTCAGAAAGCATAATGGACCCTTATTGGATTCTAATTCGAGTATAGCAGGCAGAATATTGGTATAAAGACTACTCCTCTAAATGCGGATGAAACCGGACATGGAAATTTCAATGACAATGTGAAAACGAAACTAAATAGGTGACTTAAGTAGAAAATAAGAATAGAAGTTTATGAGAAAAATCTAACCAATTAGAAACAAATATCTTTGGGAAAAAAAAGAGTTTTAGATGCAAAGCTCAGAACGTTTATGAATATGTATTGTTTTTTTTTTTTTTTTGTTTTTTTTAAAACCTTTATTTACAAATGCACAATACACAGCGTCTGCCTACAACCACGCAGGGCCAGCCGCAATGACAAAAACAGGCTGAGCGAAAAGTGCAATACGAGGCAGTACGTTGCTGGAGCAATCTCTCACATCAACATTATCGGCAAGAGCATAACATCATACAAATAGGATAAGAAAGGTTTAATTTTATGTTTTTGTCGAAATGAACACAAACAAACAAACACATGGTATCATAGTGGCAAGGGTTGCTGGAGGTGGGAGGGGGGGAATGGATGTAGGAGAAACGACGATGGCGAGGGGGGGGTGGCGCGCGCAAGAGAACAAAGCATGTGGTGAGAATAGGAGAGGAACGTAAATCACGGGAAGGAGGGGAGAGGGACCTCGTAGTCAAGCGGGGGAGAACAGATGTCTCCACGATAAGTATTCCAGGGAGCCCAAACTCTGGACCACTTCCCTGGACGCCCCCGGGCCTCATATACCGTCTTCTCTCGGAACATGGACCAGTCCATGTTCTCTTTCCAGGCACTTAGCACTGGCGGTCTAGGGGAGCCCCAAAGCTGCGCAATATCCCTCTTCGCGATCATATTGCCTAGGGTAACCCAAAGTGTCTGGGCAGCAGTGCAGTCAGACGGTTCCCACACATTCAACAGGCAACGGCGCGCCTCAGGAAGCAATGGGACCCCCGTGACACGACTCATCACATCATGCACCCTAGACCAGTACGCTACAATCATCGGACATTCCCACAGAACGTGAAGAAAGGTACCATCCATCCCACACCCACGCTTGCATCGTCCATCCGAAACCAAACCCATTCGCACCAGACGCATTCCAGTAAGATACACGCGATGGAGGATTTTCAATTGGACAAAGCGAAGTCGTGCCGGAATAGCCACCTCCTTAGGGGAGGACACAGCTGACTGCCAGTCCTCGTCGTCCAATTCAAGTTCGTCAGCCGTCCAGGCAGCCCGGAGCTTCTCGAGCTGGTCAGCTCTGTTATTAATGAGCTTCTTGTAAATTAAGGAGATGGTACTGTCTGGGACGTGGCCATCTAGGACTCGATCCTCCAAAGGGGAGGACTGCGGAACGTCAGTACATGAGGGGAAGACAGAAGACAAGGCATGCCTCACCTGCATATACCGGAAGTGCTCCCTATCATCGAGCCGGTATTCCAGCTTTAGTGATTCAAAGGACTTGACCGCGCCACGTGCCCACAGGTCCCCCACCGTGCTAATCCCAATCATGTCCCATTTCTCAAACCCTTTCGTCTTCCACAGGTTGCCCAGTCGTTCCGAATCATACAGTGGCGTCATACGTGTCAGTCTACCACCCCAGCCCGTGGCCACCGTAGCGTCTCGCCATGCCCGCACAGCACATTTCGTTGGGCCCGTAAGGAGTCGGAAGGGGGCCTTAGAGTACAGCGCCCTATTAAAGTTGCCACCGGGCAACAGCAGTTTATCCAAAGCAAAGGCAGGAGCGGGCTCCGGAGAGTATGTCGCATGGTTGATGGCGCTCAGGTGCGAGGCCCAGTAGTATCGTCTAATATCCGGCAGCGCAATACCTCCGTCGTACCAGCAGAGCGTGAGCTTGGATAAGGCAATGCGGGCACGGCCGTCCCAGATAAGTTGCCGCTGTAAACTCTCGACTTCATGGAAATAGCGAGCTGGAACAGGGTCGAAGAAATTTTGCAGGGCATAGAGGAATCGGGGGAGCGACATCATTTTAAAGAGCGCCGCCCGGCCTAATGGAGATAAGGGCAGATCGCGCCAACGCCGAACATCCTGCTTCAGTCTGCGGAGCGGAGCATACAAGTTCCGCTCATAGCGGACCGAAGAGATCATGGATACATGGACCCCCAGATACTTAAAACCGTCAGTCGCTACCAGGATGGGAAATCTGCGGGGGAGAGGCGGCAGAGTACCAGCTATGGCGTAGACACAGGACTTGGTCCAATTAATGACAAGTCCCGAGTTCTTACCGAAGGACGTGAGGACGTCGAAGAGAACATTGAGTGACTTCTGAGGGGAAGTGAGATAAAGGAGGATGTCATCCGCGTACAAGGAGACACGATCCTCTAGGTCAGGGGACCATCGGATCCCTTTGATAGAGGGTTCCCACCGGAGCCACGCGGCAAGAGGTTCGAGTGCCAAAGCGAACAAAAGCGGAGAAAGGGGACAGCCTTGACGTGTGCCACGGCCCAAGGGGAAGGGGTCTGAGCACCTACCATTCACCGCGACCTGAGCTAGCGGCTGTTCGTAAAGAAGCTTGACCCATGCGATGAAATTGGGGCCAAAGCCAAATTTAGCGAGGGCTGCCCATAGGTAGGGCCATTCAATAGTGTCGAATGCCATCGTGGCGTCAAGGGAAGCGACTACTGCTGGCTCGGCGAGAATAGAAGCTCTCGCGAGGACACTGTGGAGCCTACGCAAATTAAGAGCAGTGTTTCTGTGGGGGATGAAGCCGGATTGATCCGGGTGGATCAGGTCACAAATCACAGCAAGCATCCGATTGGCCAGCACCTTAGCGAGGATTTTGGGTTCCGCATTGAGGAGGGAGATGGGGCGGTACGAGGCACAACGGTCACGAGGTTTGCCATCCTTATAAATGACCACTATGGTAGCGAGGCGCTGCTCAAGGGGGAGGCATCCAGCCTCAACCGCCTCGAGGAACATGTGACGCAGGTGGGCGGCCATCTTGTCGGGGCAAAGTTTGTAAAGTTCAATGGGGAGTCCATTAGGGCCCATTGCCTTACCCGAGCGAAGGGAACGAATTGCAAGGGCAATCTCGTCGACAGTAAAGGGGGCCTCCAGAGCGAGGCAGTCCGCATCAGACACAGTAGGCAGGGCAATGTCACGTAGGAGTAGCCTGGAGTCGGCCTCATCACGATCGCTAACAGGCGTGTAAACCATACGGAAGTGGTCAACAAAGCACTCAACAATCTCACCCGGATCAGAGACAGTCTCACCAGAATCACGAACAATGGAAGGAACAACACGACTCGCACGCTCAGTCTTATCCAGCCACGCAAGAAGCTTGCTAGCCTTGTCACCCACATCATACAGTCGACCAAGTTGATTAGACCGCATCAATTTAGCAGCATCCGTGACACAGGCTTTATAGTCTGCTTGCTTCAATTCCAATTCGTGCAACAGTGCAGGCGTGTCATTCCCACCCAACTCACTTTCAAGCGCAGTGATTTCGGTTTCAAGAGCCACAACAGCCTCCCTCTTGACCCTACGCTCAGTGGCAATGAGGGACAGGGCGGAACCCCGAATAACCGTCTTGAAGGCCTCCCAGAGAACAGTGGGGGAAGTGACTGAGCCCAGATTCTCAGAAAAATAGCAATCTATTGCCTTAGTCAAGTCTGAGCGGAGCCGGGGGTTTCGAAAATGCCAGGGAGGGATCGGGGGAACTCTGTTACCAGGCAGACCGCCCACAGAAATCGTAATCAGCAGGGGGGAGTGGTCCGAGATACCCCGGGGAAGATGCCGAATCTCACGAACAGTGGACAAAGTGGAGGCTAACATAAGAAAATAATCGATACGGGAGAGGCTGCCGTGCGCACCAGAGTGAAAAGTGTATTGTTGGAGTGTGGGATGTAGTGAGCGCCAGACATCCACTAAGCCAAAAGTGTCAGCCATTTCACTGAGCCACATCTGGGACTGTGGCAATACTCTAGGGGGTAGCCGGTCGCAGTCGCCGGACATGACAGAATTGAAGTCCCCGCCCAGAACCAACAAGCCGTCTGGCAGCCCAAGGAGAGTCCTGCCTAAATCAGCATAAGTGGTAGCCTGCAGTCCCGGGGGGATATAGACAACAACAAACACGACCTGCTTACCCTCCCACCTCCCCGAAACAGCAGCATACCGCCCACGCTCATCAAGGATAACATCGTCGATAGCAAGAGCAAGGGAAGACTTTACCATAATACCCACACCCCGGGAACCCGAGGTGAAACCCGCATGTGCAACCAGGCGATAACCCCGGCGGTCTAAGGCCTTGCAAGCATTGCCAATCAAGTGGGTCTCCTGAAGGAACAAAACATCAGGGGCGTGGCGCCTCAAGAATTGCAGTACAATGCCCCGCTTAATCCTGTCACCCAAACCATTTACGTTCCAAGAAAGAATCCGCATTTCACCCCCCCCCATTGCGACAAAAACATTCCACACCCACCCCCCAGCAGGACCCACTATGAAAAGTCATTGCAAGATACGAAATACCATGAAACACAGAACAGAACAAATTAAACGAAACACAACCCAGTCCCCAAACACCAACCCCAGAACCCAAACCCGTTACAACACCCCCCTCCCTGCACCCCTGCTGACTAAAAAGCCACCCCCAACTGCAGTGTGCCTGTCGCCCCATACTTCTACACAAAGAACCCCCCGAGGAGGAAGGGAGAAATCACCCGTTACCGCACCGCCACGGGCAGAGTCATTAGGGACTAAGTCAATTTACACAGTACGTTGCATAGTCTCAATCGGAACCTCCAGGGCCTCTGTTACTCCTGGGCCGCTGCACCACCTTCCGCACCACCAGGGCCTCCGCTCCCAAAGTCATCTGCCGGCAACGAGTCCAACCAGTCGGCTGCACGTTCAGGTTGATCAAAGAAATAGGCACGCTCCCGATATTCGATCCGGAGTCGGGCCGGAAACAGCATGGCATACTTCAGTCCCCGGTCCCTCAAGCGACGCTTCACTCCAAGGAAACCTGATCTTTGCCGCTGCACTTGGGGAGTGAAATCGGGATATATGGAGACAGAGTTATTGTCATACTTCAGGGGACCATGTTTACGGGCGGCCTGGAGGATAGCATCTCTGTCCCGGTAGTGAAAAAGCCTGGCGATGATAGGCCTCGGCGGGCTCCCCGGCTTCACTTGACCTCCTGGAAAACGATAGGCGCGCTCCACGGCAAAGAACTTACTAAGTCCTGCCGGAGCCAGTTGGGCGACTATAAGTTCCTCGACCAAAAGATCGGTCGCTACAGCACCATCGCCTTCCGGCACTCCGACAAGGCGTATGTTGTTCCGCCTGGCCCTATTGTCATAGTCCTCCATCCGCTTGAGCAGTAAGTCGTGCGATGCACGCAGATTGCCAATTTCGGATTGCGCCTCAGCCATGTCGTTCACCAGGCTCGACGTTTTAAGATCCAGTGCCTTCACCCGCTCATTTGTTTTGGCCAAGTCGGCCCGAATCAGAGTCACATCCACCGCCACCGTGTCTATTTTGGTCACTACGGCTTCGAATTGTTGACTCATGTCGGCCTTGAGTCCGGTAATGGCAGCCAAGAGGTCTTGGAGCGTCACTTCCGAAGTAGACGATGTGTCCGTTTGAAGTCCTTCAGCACCTATGCATACGGCCCCGGGGGAGCCTCTCGGCTGGGTGTAGCGTTCGATCATGTTCGACTGGATCGATCCCCCCCGGGTCGCAGCCTTCCGGCGTTTTTCGGCCTCCGCTTTCGTTGCCATCTCGCGTTCAGTGTCGGCCGGACAGCCAGGGGAAGTGACGAGAAGGTAGAAAAGTCTCGAAACTCCGATGCGCCACTGAGACAGAGGTGTCGCGGCCTCCTTGCCAGTCCAACGGAGGATAGTGCAGGCTGAGAGGGCAGCAGGCGAGGCAGAGTAGGAGGAGACAGGAACAAAGGGAAGGAAACCGAAAGTGAAAGCATTACACCTCCGGCGGGCCAGATGCCAGGCAGCCGTTGTTGTTCAATTACAGGTCGGCCACAGTGGGCAGCCGAGTCCCCGGTCGCGCCCGCGGGCAGGCCAGAAAGTTGCTAAGTTCAGAAAAATGGTCCCCAGGGTCCGATTTTGACCAGAAAAGGATCAGTAGCATCAGCGATGATAGCGCTGCAAAAGCCCGTCAAAATGACCAGGATAGGTGAAGGATGGATAAAGAAGGACGGCGCGGGTCTCGGGAGCTCTCTGCTCACGCGACCATCTTGGATGCCCGCGTAGCTCCTCCTCTCATGAATATGTATTGTTAACGCAGTGGCATATAGGCGCAAGTGGCGATGGATATAGACAATCTAATGAGACACGGTTTGGTGGCACTAGGAAATCTCACCGGGAGAAACTCTTGGATACACAGTTTGAATCAGCAAAGTTTCTTGCGTTGAGTGGACCATTTCCTTACCCTTTCTCCCTCTCTACCAAACATATTGTTTTCCTTTGCAAAACCCTTTCTTAGAGCTTTATAGAACTTTGTTTTTTGGTATTCCAGGAGGACAGTTTCTGGGACCACCCAGCAGAAGGTGATAAGGAACACCTAACTCTCCCAGATGTCAAAAATATACATTGACCTTGGGCTGAAAGGGGGCCCCCTGAACGTCTTTTGGGGCCCTTTTGTGGGTTACTGGGGGCCCCTATGAATCACAGGGCTCCAGGGGCCTGAATATGCCCCTGCTCCTGTTAGAAACATGGAACATGCCATGAACCAGGATTTAATCCGTTTCCAAGGTCCAATTCCTATGTCTTTTTTTATGTTTTTGATTTTTGGTGGGTTCCCCCTTATGTCCTGTTTTTTTTCTTCTTTTCAGTTGGGGTTCGCAGAATGCGCTACAGAGACCACCTACCCTGATGGGTGTAGAGAGATAGCAATAATCCATGTTGTCTAGATATTTTAATATATAATCTCTTGTGGAACAATTTTAAATCTCGAATGTTTTTTTCTCAGCAAGGGACAAAGTTAATTTTGTGTTAACATATGCAGCTGACTGGTCAATAACGACAATAAAACTTTCTTTATGAAACGCTACGATTGAAAACTATACTAAAGCAAACACATTTCAATGATATTTTGCACAGTTATTTTATTGTCTTTACGTATTCACAAAAATGATACATTTGTTCTGATTCGCCTTCCATTATAATGGACTTTTTTGCGAAGGGGTGTAGGAAGATTGAATTGTTTTGGGGAGCAGGATTTGACATGGCTCATCAGTGCAGAGAAACACGAAATTGACTTAAATGGAGCTTAAATGTAGACACCAGCCAAACAAGGACAACTGGGAACTGTTGCAATCTCAAAGATTCACAGGTGAGGGAAGGAAATTGAAAAGCAAGCTTCCCTATAGCCTTACTCATCAGCACACATGACCCCCACAATGTGCTCCATTGGTCAGCCTTGACCATCTTCAAAAAGCTCTTAGAAACTTTTCAGGCAATTAGCTGACAAGGATTGGTGGAAAGGATGCAAAGGCATACTGGAGTGTAGGGGAATTGTAAGATATTCCAATACTTGGTGTCTCTGAAAGGGCTGGGACAAGATCAGCCACACGAGATGCATCATTGCTGGCCAGGCAGGTCTTTCAAGATGCAGCTGCTGCAGAGAAAAGTCCCAGTTATTATAAAGTCCTGTCCACCTCTAAATGCAAGGAATAGTAAGTGGGTAATGCACAACTATCAGTTCAAAGATTTTGGTTCTCTTTACAAAGTGGATATAATCAATAATTGTCTGTTTGGTGGATAATCCCGCATCATACGCCTCAGTGAAATTGCTTTAATCAAAATAGTTTCGTTTCTGGTCCTTCTGGATGTTGGAAAAGTATTACTCCACACTTCCTGTCGCATTTGCACGTATTGAAGAGGCACATGTGTATTTCACAGTCGATTTTGCTGCTCTGAGGGAAAACAATTGAGCATCAGAGCAATTCAACAATCTTTAAGTTTGACAAAAGGCTCCCACGATCACCAAAAATACATTCATTGTTAGTGGTCACCCCAGCGCTGGGCCATCTCTCCTGGCGTCAGGCTCTTGCTGCTTTGGGGCACAGTGAGGGAAGGCAGTGGTGGTCCGGGGCCACAACCAGTGTCCTGGTGTTTGCAGAGCAGTGATACACGGGAGAAGGTCTTGGAGCAGCCCCGGCACTGGTACTTTTTGATGTCCGTGTGGGTCTGTAAGTGAGCGCGTAGATTGGAGCGATCTGCAAAGGCTCTTGTGCAGTGAGGACAGGCAAAGGGCTTCTCACCTGGGAAAAAAAAGACATACACAACCAGATCCGTGAATGCTAGACAATGACCAAATTCACACACCAGATGGCTGTTACAACCAATTTGCATATACATATATACACATATACATATATCATACAACACATCCTAAATCATCCAAACCGGCACAGTATTATAGGGTGATGAACCAGCGAAAAGAACAATTGTTACTTACCTGTAAACAGGTGGTTCTCTAGTATTGGTGTCTTTCATAGATTCACATGCTTGAATATTCCCCGTCGTCGGAGTGGGAGTCCCACGGTAAATAAAATAGCAATAATATACCAATAATATGTAAATGTAAAACATAACAGATGAAATACATATTAGAAAAAACAGGCAGTAAATGCCTAGACATAATTCCTCATAGGAAACCATGAATAGAGAAAAAACACTTGTAGCCTATTTCTGTCATTATGTTGGTCCAAACTGTAGCCAATCAGGCACCAGCAGCCCGTCAGAACCTTCTCCTCAGAGCTCAACACCTCAGATTTTCGTAGCACAAGAGTGACCACAGAGTGTATGAGGATAAGAGAGCCTCTGAGGGGAGGAGGGTGGGTCGCATGTGAATCTATGAAAGACACCAATACTGGAGAACCACCTGTTTACAGGTAAGTAACAATTGTTCTTCTCCAGTATTAGGGTGTCTTTCATAGATTCACATGCTTGAATATAGAATAGAAAGCAGTAATATCGGAAGAAAACTTCCCAGTCATGATACACATGCATAGACTTATAAAAACCAATATGCGTATAGTCATGCAAAACATACAATAATAAGGCAAACCATAATGGAGGAGGGAAAACAGAGGCTCACCTTATTGAAAAAGACTGCGAAGCACAGCCTGTCCCACTGCAGTGTCTGCTTCGTTGATGGCACCCAGGCAGTAATGTTTCGTAAACCTGTGCCTGCTTGACCACGTGGCTGCTCTGCAGATCTGATGCCAGTACAAATAAGCGTTGGTCCGAGTTGCAATGTGACTCATGTACAATATATAGTCTGTATCATATCAAACTGACACTCACCACATAACCATTTATCATGGATGAACTCGCATTTATAAAAAGAAATCAAAAAGGTAAAGATTTCTATGCATTTATTTCTGCATAGTCAGTTATTATGTCTTAAACAGAATTTTAAGGAGCCAGCCCTGGCCCACCCCAAGACGGTACAGATGCCAACCGTTCTTTGATGTATGTAAATCCTTTCTTATTATCACTAATGTAACTGAGTTCACTCACCCTCTGCTTAGGGTAACTACAGCCTCCACATTATTCTTGTAGGCTCACCCTTCTCACTGTCCTGAGGAAGACCCCAACATGAGGCAACAATTACCCTTCTAGCGTACTTCGGGGGTCGAAACGTAGACTACGCCATCCCAGCACACCATAGGACACAAAGAGATATATTAATTTGACCTATGTGTGATGCAACCTTGGAACCTTGTACATGTTGATTGTAAAGGCGTTTTTTGATTTTAACGTGATGTCTCTAAAAAGTCACACCACCTTTACCCGGTCCCTCACAACCTTCACACTTTCCCTTCCCTTCCCATTGAGAGCACTCTGAAATGTAATGAATTAATAATTGCATTCAAGTACTTCTGTCTGTTTTGAAACATTTGATACAACTAAGCTGATTAATGTACGCAAATACCACTTTTGCGTGAACACTGACTATGCAGAAATAAATGCATAGAAATCTTTACCTTTTTGATTTCTTTTTATAAATGTGAGTTCATCCATGATAAATGGTTATGTGGTGAGTGTCAGTTTGATATGATACAGACTATATATTGTACATGAGTCACATTGCAACTCGGACCAACGCTTATTTGTACTGTCATATGGACCCAGGTCCTTGAGTTCTAAGGGCCTACCCCTTTATTACTCATACTCTCTGAGCAAGAGCACTCTTGCGAGGGTTTTTGTCTTTCTTTTCAAATTTACTGTACACTTTTGATTGATTCTATTTTGTGTATAGTCAGGGCTTCATCAGTATGGAACTTGAGACCCTGTCTTATACTGAAGATTATATAAGTATAAGTATAAGTATAAGTATAAACCGTTTTGTAACGCGCTCTGTTACTGGTGAGTATCCTGGCACGAGGAAAAAGACAGAAGGCAGAGAACAAGACATCGGGGGATCCTCCTAGACTGCACTCTTGAATAGGTGAGTTTTCAGGTGTTTTTTGAAAGCAGCCACTGTCGGCGTGGAGCGTAGATGGAGAGGGAGGGCATTCCAGGCCCGAGCCACCACAACAGACAGCGACTGGCCGCCCAGTCTGGCACGTTTAAAACGGGGAAGGGACAGTTTAAACAGAGAGGCGGATCTCAGGGTGCGTGCCGGGATGTACCTTGTGAATCTCTTTCTCAAGTACGAGGGGCCCTGGTCATGAGTTGCACGAAACGCCAACACCAAAGATTTGAACAGAATGCGTTGCGCTACGGGAAGCCAGTGAAGCGAGCGCAGCTCAGTGCGAACGCTCTTCCACCTGGGGATGTTAAATAGCAGGCGTACAGCCGCATTCTGAATAATTTGGAGGCGTTTGACCAGGTATGCCGGAATGCCAAGAACTTGATTGGGGAAGACACAGGAACTGCTTTCCTTACAACCAATAGCGCCAGTGTAGACTACTCTCTCAATGAGAAGACAAACAAACTCGAACGTCTCGAGAAACAATTGGTACGAACCAAATTGCATGGACATTTGCTAACAGGGTACTTGCGATCGAACATCATCCCAACCGGACTACAAGTACGAAACGAACCGGCCATCTTCGTTGACAATCCTAAATTTAAAGAGGGTTTCAGTTTTGTGGCCAACAACTGCTCCCGGCACTGGATGGTGCTGAGAGTTGAGACAGCGAAAGATCAGGTGGAACAGCTCACTAAGGAAATGGAAGACCTCAAGGCTGAGATTACAAGTCACTCAGCGTTTGCAGATGCAAAGGACACTTTGGAAAAGCTGAAAAAAACTCTGAAGGATTTTGATGTGGAGACTCAAACCAAGAAATTGGATAAGCTTGCCAAAGACATTCAGTATTACGATAGAAAGAAGACATACCCCTACCTACAGCCAGATTATTACAGACAAGATAACCAGGGTCGCTTTTCAAACAGAGGACGTGGCGGCTACAGAGGCACATTTACCAACTTGTGACCGGACCCACCTCCCCCGCCATCTAGAGGAGATAAGGGCTGCGCTCTAGGCAATCTAGCCCTCCCGCCATCTTGGACTATTTAAGGGGCGATCTGTTTCCTACTTGCAAACCTTGCATTTGTAAAATTGCTCTCCTCTGAGGCGGAAGCCGGAGGACTCTTCTTCTATCCTCTTTTTTAAAATACGCTAACACGCTAAAACGCTTTAAAATATTTTCTGAAACTGTGATAGTCTGCGCACAAGGCTCTCACTTTGTGTATTTTTCAATACATACTGGTTGTAGAAAATTTGTTTTTACCTCTGTGACCAACGCGCGGTGTTTAGCGCGTTGCTCCAGTCACCGATAGCAGAGCTAGCTAACTCGGTCACAGTCACGTGACCGGACCCACCTCCCCCGCCATCTAGAGGAGGTAAGGGCTGCGCTCTAGGCAATCTAGCCCTCCCGCCTTTCCCGCCCCCTCGATGCATAAAATAGGAGGTACATCCCGTCCGCGCAGCGGGCGGGCGCAGCCGGAGGCGCGCCAGAGGCAAGCCCGTCTGCGCCCGTCCGCGCCGGGACCGGGCCGAGGGCCACGACCCCTGTCTCACAAAGGGCAGAAAGGGCAGAAGCTGTTATAAAATAGTCTAATCAAAGTCTTCTTGCTCTTAGGCCACCTGCCAGTGCTAGCTGTTTACATTTTAATCCCTTAGAGATCCACAAGAACCCCGCAATTACATGTCCTCATTGCAATTTCACTATTCCTCCTCTTTCTAACATCAGTTCTACAACCAACTCTCAGGAGGAAGGAGTCAGCATATCCATAGCTCTCATCAATGTACGCTCTCTTGGAAAGCATAGGCAGGAAGTTTTTGACCTCATTACTGATTCCAAAGTAGATGCACTATTCCTTACGGAAACCTGGACTGACGGTACCTCACAACCTGACCTGGCTATCGCAGTCCCAGATGGATATAAAGCCTACTGTCAGGATAGGCCCAAACAAAGAGGAGGCGGACTGGCCATAATAACCAGAGACTCCTACCCTGTCAGAATAACCCCCATTCCATCCAACTCGTGTGAAGCCTTGCAATTTGCTATTAATTTTTCTCCCCAGTTTAATTTCAAGGGGATTCTGATATATCGACCCCCTGGATCCAAAACGGCATTTTTATCCAGTATTAATTCCATGATGGAATCTGTAGCTACAGAAAGTGCTTTTACAATTCTAGGTGATCTAAATTTTCACCTAGATCTTACTCACTTAACTGACTCTGCCACTCTTATATCTGATCTCCAAACCTTAGGACTGAAACAACGTGTCATGTCTCCCACCCACCAAGCGGGCCACATTTTGGACCCTATTTTCTCAAACCTTGAAGGCATGCAAATAACAAACATCTTGCCCATGCCCTGGACGGATCACTACGTCGTTTTCGCAAAAATAATCACGCACAATCAGTGCAGTAACAGACCAGTTCCTGTGCCCAAACAGTCCTTTAAAGATTGGAAAAATTTGAACCATGACCAATTAAAACTAACACTTGAACTTACCCGTCCTACATTGTCCCCGGAGCCTAATTCAGCTCTTCAGCAGTTTTACACCTGGGTAGGCCAGGCTATGAATCAATCAGCCCCCACTAAAGAACGGTCCAGTAATAGATCTAAACCAACTGCCCCTTGGTATAATGACAAATTAAGGGCACAAAAACAAATAAATCGCAATAAGGAACGACAATGGAGAAAGAATTATGATATCGACAGTAAAAACACCTACAAAGAAGCATTGGCGCTTTATAAAGCCATGATAACAAAAGCAAAGAAGGACTACTATAGCGACCAAATCAAGAACGCTAAAAACTCCAGTAGGCAACTGTTTCAAATTACCAAGGTACTGTCAGGTAACTCCCCTGATCTTACTCCCCCTCCTTCGCAATCATTGTGTGATGCTCTTGCCTCATTTTTCTACACCAAAGTAGATGATATTTACCAGGCTTTTGCTTCTAATCCACCCTCGCGCACAGGCAGTCTCCCTATCCCGCCCCCTGCAAACACATTCTCTAGCTTTCAACCAGTTACCCCAGATCACATAAAAGCCATACTGTCCTCCATCAAATCAGGATCTTCCCTGGATCCCTGCCCAATTTCAGTACTCCGGCCGGTAATGGAGGATATCATTCCAGTGGTCACCCAGGTCTGCAACACCATTCTTCTATCAGGCAATTATCCAGACCCCCTCAAAAATACCTTACTAAAACCCTTGTTGAAAAAACCTTCCCTTGATAAAAGTGAGTTCAATCAATCAATCAATCATTGACACTTGTAAAGCGCGCTACATACCCGTAGGGTCTCAAGGCGCAGGGGGGGGGGGGGTGCCGCTACTGCTCGAACAGCCAGGTCTTCAGCTTCTTCCTGAAGGAGAGGTGGTCTTGGGTCAGGCGCAGGTCGGTCGGGAGGGAGTTCCAGGTCTTGGCGGCCAGGTAGGAGAAGGACCTTCCTCCTGTAGTCGCTCTTCGGATGCGGGGGACGGCGGCGAGGGCGTGGTTGGCTGATCGGAGGTGGCGTTTGGGAGCGTAGAAGTTGACTCGGCTGTTGAGGTAGCTCGGGCCTTGGTCGTGTAGGGCTTTGTGTGCGTGGGTGAGGAGGCGGAAGGTGATTCTTTTGTTGACGGGGAGCCAGTGAAGGTCTCTCAGATGTTCGGAGATGTGACTGGTTCGTGGGATGTCGAGGATGAGTCTGGCTGAGGCGTTCTGGATCCGCTGGAGTCTCTTCTGGAGCTTGGCGGTGGTACCGGCGTAGAGGGCGTTGCCGTAGTCCAGTCGGCTGGTGACGAGGGCCTGGGTGACGGTCTTTCTGGTCTCGGTGGGGATCCACCAGAAGATCTTCCTTAGCATGCGTAGGATGTTGAAGCACGCCGAGGAGACGTTGTTGACCTGCCTGGTCATGGAGAGGGAGGAGTCCAGGATGACGCCCAGGTTTCGTGCATGGTCTGTCGGTTTGGGTACGGTGCCCAGGGCGGGAGGCCACCAGGAGTCGTCCCAGGTGGAGGGTGAGGAGCCCAGGATGAGGACCTCCGTCTTGTCCGAGTTCAGTTTCAGGCGGCTGGTCGTCATCCACTCGGCTACCTCTTTCATTCCTTCGTGCAGGTTGGCTCTGGCGGCGGCGGGGTCGTTGGTCAGGGAGAGGATCAGCTGGGTGTCGTCGGCGTAGGAGATTATGCTGAGGTTGTGTTTGCGTACGATGACCGTCCCATTGCAAGCCTCCCTTTCATGGCGAAAGTGCTTGAAAAAGCAATGAATTCCCAGATTTCCGAGTTTATAGAAAAACATCAGCTCTTAGACAACACCCAGTTCGGATTTAGGAAATTCCATGGGACAGAGACAGCCCTGATTAAAGCGGCCGACGATATCAGGGTAATCAGGGACCAGGGGGGCACAGCCATTCTGGTCTTGTTAGACCTATCCGCAGCCTTCGACACGGTCGACCACACCATCTTGGTCGACCGGGTCGAGGGTTTTGGAATCTGTCACACTGCCAAAAATCTAATCGCGTCCTTTCTTGCCAAAAGAACGCAGGCAGTCATCCTAGGACCCTTTCAATCGGCCCAACTCTCAGCCCCATGCGGTGTCCCTCAAGGCTCATCCCTGAGTCCGACACTATTTAATATCTACGTGTCGGACCTTGCTAAAACCATCAAAGCACATGGGATGAGCCTAACCTCTTACGCCGACGATACCCAACTAGTGTTGGCAATCAAAGGGGACGGAGATCAAGTGGCCGAACAATTCAAGAAAGGACTCCTAGATATAGGAGATTGGATGTCAACCAACTGTTTAAAGTTGAACTCTGACAAAACAGAGGTACTCATTTTTGGAACCCTTCTGCCAGCATGGCCTTCGAGTTGGTGGCCTGACACCTTTGGTATGCCTCCTATCCCCGTTACCAAAGTCAGGAACCTTGGCATCATCTTCGATGATGCCCTAAATTTTATGGACCATGCCAATAAAACGGTGTCTTCGGCACATCTAAAGCTTAAGATGATCAGGAAAATACACCCTTTTCTACCTGAATCAGCCATTAAGACACTGGTCACATCTCTTGTTTTGTCCTCCCTGGACTACTGTAATGGTCTCTTTCTAAATGCTCAAGCCAGAGTCATTATCAAATTGCAGACCATTCAAAACGCCGCAGCACGTTTGCTTGCTGGCAAAACCAAATTCGAATCCATCTCCAATAGCATTAAAGACCTTCACTGGCTCACTGTGCAGAAAAGAATCCAATTCAAAGCTTTATGCATTGTGTTCAAGGCACTTAACAACCAAGGCCCCCAGTTTTTAAGAGACCAACTTCAATTGCACAAACCTTCCAGAGCCTTAAGGTCAGCCACCCTAAACCAATTAGTTACCCCCCGTACCAAAACTGTCACCTGGGGCAATCGCCGCTTTCTGGTGGCCGCCCCCAGGCTCTGGAACACTCTGCCTCTCAACATCAAGCGAAGTTCCACCCTCCTTCAATTCCGTAAGCTTTTGAAAACCTGGTTGTTCACTCAATAGTCAATCAGCTCAGAGGCATTTACAAATAATTGGTTTACAGCGCCAAGACGCCCACGGGTATAAGCAGCGCTTTAGAAATGTTAAAAATAAATAAATAAATAAACTTCTCCGACTCCTCCTACAGCGGAGAAAGTGAGAACGAGCAGAACCCGCCGGGTGGCAATTAACAACAAGATCAATGGTACCAACCGCCCCAGCAACATATGAGTGGACCCCAATCGCCTTTTTTAGGAGACACCCAATGGAGACCACCGAGAGGGAGAGGCAGAGGAGGGGCATGGAGTGGGTGCTCCAACAGAGGCCAGGACCAGCAGAACTGGGACGGTGGCAGACAACAAGGCCAGAACACCAAACAGGTGAGATTCCAACCCGAGGATCATGGAGAGAGGAGTACCAGGAGGAAGACCTACAGGTGGTAACGGGGGGACCCCCGAGGATAAATCCTAACACCAGTCCCATCATAAATCTGTCCAACCACACACTCACACAGGAGGAGACAAGTATACTATGTAAAGGACTATAATTCGTACCCACTTCGCATCCAAACAGATTTAACATACAAGCAGAACTCACCAGATTCTTTAGAAAGCTGAGATTGAAAAACTTCTTCACTAACAAACCACCACCGGCCATGACGGCCTTTACAAATCTACGACCTCCCTCTACCTTCATGCCCAATATGGCATCCGTCTCCCATAAAATATTGACTTATGAAAGTGTGGTATTAAGGGACGTTCTCAAAGCATTAGGAAACAGGTCCTATGTTAAACACAACATCACAGCAGGAGAAAGGGCAGCTTTGGAATCACTCAGAAACAACAAATAGGTAGTGATCAAACCGGCGGATAAAGGTGGATCCATTGTTATGCTCAATACAGAAGACAAGACAGAAATCTATTCACAACTAATGGATGGCATCAGCTATAGAACGGTGACATGCGATCCCACACAGGAAATACGGAAGGAGATCCAGTTACTCACACAAAAAGCTCTAGAGATGGGATTCATCACTAACAAGGAACTACAATACCTCAATGTCGAGCAACCAAGGGCACCTGCTATTTACGTACTACCTAAAGTACACAAGAACCCACTGAAGCCACCTGGACGCCCGATCATTTCAGGCTGTGGGTCACTTCTAGAACCACTATGCAAATATGTGGATGTCTTCTTAAAGCCACTTGCAGAAGCCACTCCCACTTACCTCAGAGATACAATGCAGGTCATCAACTTCATAGACCAAACGCCTTTCAATACAAATAATCAAATCCTGGTGACAATGGACATTGTCTCGCTATACACTAGCATACCCCAGAGACCAGCATTAGACTGTATTAAAAGAATTCTTGAGAGACGAGAACAACCGGTGACAGTCCCTACTGAATTCATAGTGGACCTACTAGAAATTGCGATGACAAAGAATTTCTTTGTGTTTCAGAATAAATTCTTCATCCAAAGCAAAGGAGTTGCTATGGGCGCTGCATTCGCCCCAGATCTGGCAATTCTGTATATGTCTGAATACGAACACCACTGCATCCTGGCACAAGAAAATCCATATCGTGACATGATCTCCACATGGCATCGATACATAGATGATGTCCTGATGACATGGACAGGTGATGAAGACTCCCTGCACGCCTTTTTAGAATGGTTGAACACCCAATCGGATGACATAAAATTCACAATGAACATGAGCAAAGAGTCGATTGACTTCCTTGATGTTAGTATTAAAGTGGATAATGAGCATCTCTACACCACACTCTTTAGGAAACCCTCTGAGAGAAATTCACTTTTGAGATACACGAGCCACCACACGAGGGGATTAAGGGACAACTTACCCTTCGGCCAATTTCTCCGAATACGAAGAAACTGTTCCCTCAAAGAGGACTTCTTCAAGGAATCTGATGACCTGATCAATCGCCTTATAGACAGGGGATACCCAAAGCGCCTTGTAAAAAGATCACGTAAACGAGCCTGGTACCAAGACAGACCATCTCTATTGGTACCCAAAATACGTACCGCATCTCAAGAACGTATGATTTGTGTTACTACATTCTGTACCAAGAGCAACGTAATACGTAAAATAGTCAACAAGCACTGGCATCTAGTTGCGGACACTCTTGACAGCCCGGATCCTCCAATGCATGCATTCAAAAGGGCCAAGAGTGTAAGGGACCATGTGGTACGCTCAATGCTGGACATTCCACAGGCACCCACTATACAAAGACTATGGAACCTTCCAGAAGTGGTGGGCCACTTCAAATGTACAACATGCAAAGCATGCCCTAAATGCTGGGAAACCAAGCAAATGGTGTACAACAATCTCACTATAGACCTAAAATCCTTCACCAATTGTAATACAAGCGGAGTTATCTACGCTATCCTGTGCCCTTGCAATCTGATGTATGTCGGACAGACTAAGCAAAAAATAAAGAATCGGATATTTCAGCACTGTAGCAGAATCCGCTGCTCCACAGCTGGAGCCCCCCATGTGGAACATTTTAAAGAACACAACCACACCCTAGAATCCATCAGATGGCTGGTACTGAAAAAGATTTCATTGGGACCACATGGAGGTAACTTGAATACCATACTTAACATCAGAGAATGCAAATGGATGTACCTATTCAAAACCATCAGCCTAGGGCTCAATGAAATGGATGCTAATTTTGCCCAAATGGCTGGTATAAACTCAGAATGATCGTCCATTAACGTACCGATGAACACTTTTTCCCTTACCCCTCTAAATGGAGGACAATGTACAATTTAACCTATTGCTTGACGTTGGGCCTTAGCACCTAAAGATAACCGCCGTTCAGCACTTACCCCTCTTAATGGAGGACAATCTATAATCTATACTTATTGCTTGATGCTGGGTTCCACCACTGTAAGATAATCACTACCATGTATTGTTTTCCCTTAGAAACAATTATGACATGAAGGTTATACTATCACACGTATACAAACCAAGCTATTAGGACGTGTACTATCAGAGGACAATATTCATCTATAGTGATGACTTGTATAGCTATAATGTGGGATATAATCATGCGTGTGATTTACCTTTGTTAACACTGTCACAAATGTCATTGTAACGATGTATGCCTTCAGTGGACAATGCTCAGTGTTACGTACCCCAGAATATACTGTGATATATGTTAATCAACTCTGTGAATATATCACCCTTTTAAACATGTAGGCTTCAGGTACTAACATTCTAGACATACAATTGCCTTTACACAATCATGCATTCCCGTAACACCAACATTCTCTACAATTAATGACGAGGCAAACTCGACTTTGCACATACTCCCTTAACGATTCAGTCTACCATCCTTTTTAGACACTCCCTGGCTCACGCCCGACGCGTTACACGAGGAGGGCCCTTGTAACCTAACGCGATTGGCCCGTGATGACGAGCCCCCTTTTCTAACCAGTACTCAGCGGCTGCACCGCGAGTTTCTCAGATGCAGCCAGGAAACCCAGAGGACTGATCGCTGTCACCGCGTCCGAGTGAGTAACTTTGTCCTTGTCCGTGAACCTGCTAAGTACCCTGCTCTGACAACAACCCGAGTCCTGCATGGTAATCTTAAGCGGCACCAGTTTAAATGTCCATCCACCTTGCGATTTTTAATTCCGAGCATGTTGGATAATCAACATTATTCTTTAACGGCGCTTCTCTAAAGAATCCTCCCTACTTGCACGTTTAATACACTGTGCACAACATTTCGATTTTCGAACATTCTGACCCAGCGCGTATTCGCTTGAGTTCTGAACACATGCGCTCAGCCACTTATAGCGCATTAAGCTCCGAGGCATTTATAAGACGTACCCTTTAAAATGAATCCTCCCAGCAATATGAGCCCCTCGTGACCTCCAATGGCTTGTCCATCCAACGCGCACAGATCAATCCCCACACAATATATCTAAGTGGTGGTTTTTCGATCTTTCCTACACAGCGCGCCGATTGATTGGAAACACCAGGACTAATCCCTGATATGATGCCTACGCTCCAGTAAGGATCAGTCTCCAAGTAAGTTCCCCTCTCGACACTAATATACTGCATCTAGCAGCCTGGTCTAGCTAGTTACTGAGCCCCAGTCTCTACTTATTATGTCTTAAACAGAATTTTAAGGAGCCAGCCCTGGCCCACCCCAAGACGGTACAGATGCCAACCGTTCTTTGATGTATGTAAATCCTTTCTTATTATCACTAATGTAACTGAGTTCACTCACCCTCTGCTTAAGGTAACTACAGCCTCCACATTATTCTTGTAGGCTCTCCCTTCTCACTGTCCTGATGAAGACCCCAACATGAGGCAACAATTACCCTTCTAGCGTACTTCGGGGGTCGAAACGTAGACTACGCCATCCCAGCACACCATAGGACACAAAGATATATTAATTTGACCTATGTGTGATGCAACCTTGGAACCTTGTACATGTTGATTGTAAAGGCGTTTTTTGATTTTAACGTGATGTCTCTAAAAAGTCACACCACCTTTACCCGGTCCCTCACAACCTTCACACTTTCCCTTCCCTTCCCATTGGGAGCACTCTGAAATGTAATGAATTAATAATTGCATTCAAGTACTTCTGTCTGTTTTGAAACATTTGATACAACTAAGCTGGTTAATGTACGCAAATTCCACTTTTGCGTGAACACTGACTATGCAGAAATAAATGCATAGAAATCTTTACCTTTTTGATTTCTTTTTATAAATGTGAGTTCATCCATGATAAATGGTTATGTTGGGAGTGTCAGTTTGATATGATACAGACTATATATTGCACATGAGTCGCATTGCAACTCGGACCAACGCTTATTTGTACGGTCATATGGACCCAGGTCCTTGAGTTCTAAGGGCCTACCCCTTTATTACTCATACTGCAGATCTGATGCAGCAGCACACCGGCGAACAGGGCAGTTGAAGACGACATCGCTCTGGTCGAATGAGCCCTTACTGAAGAGGCTTGCCTGCCTGTTGATGGCAGAAAGCGATGGCCGAGGAAACCCAGCGAGCAATTGTAGGTTTGGTAACTGGACGCCCCTTGTGGAATCGTCCATAAGCTATGAACAGTTGATCAGCTTTACGAAAAGGGGCTGTTCTGCGGATGTAAAACTTTAAGCACCTTTTAATGTCCAAGGAGTGCAAACGCTGCTCCGCTGGAGACTGTGGATTAGCAAAGAAAGTCTTCAGGAGAACAGGTTCGTTGATGTGGAAATCTGAAGGCACCTTAGGCAGGAATGTGGGATTAGTACGAAGCACTACACAATCAGGTTGAAACTGCAGAAATGGAGGATTTCCAGTGAAGTCATGTATATCACTTATGCGACGAGAAGATGTCAGCGCAAGAAGAGCAACCTTCCAAGTGAGAAACTTCAAGTCCGCCTTGTGTATAGGTTCGAAAGGTGCTTTCATAAGTTGTGACAACACGATGTTAAGGTGCCAAGTAGGTGGAGGGCATCGAATCGGTGGGAACTTGCGAAATAATCCTTTGAAAATTTTGGCGTATTATTCTGGTAGAACAAAGAGAAGTGACGCCATCCTGACGGAAGCGGGAAATTGCCGCCAGAAAAACTCTCAAAGTTGAATGCGAGAGTCCAGACTGAGCAAGTTGTAGAAAGAATGGAAGGAGCTGCGCAGGCGTGGAATGAATGGGATGGATCCCAGCAGCTGCGCACCAATGGCAGACTCTCTTCCATTTAAGTTTATAGGTTTTAACCGTTGACGGAGCTCTAGCCTGTGCAAGTAGGTCTCTACAGTCTGGTGGGATGGCTAGGGGTGCAAATTCAAGGTGCTCAGGTTCCAAGCTGACAAGTTCAGAGAGGAGGGGTCTGGATGGCAGATCTGACCCCTGTCCATCGTGAGAAGGTCCACCCGAGGATGAAGACGAATGGGCTCGCACTGGGATAGGAGAAGTAGCTCTGAAAACCACGCCTGACGAGGCCATCTGGGGGCGATCAGAAGAATGTGGCAAGGCTGTCTCCGCATTTTCCACAATACCCGAGGCACCAGAGGGATTGGAGGAAAAGCATAAGCAAAGAGATTGCACCAAATCGTCAAAAGGGCATTGCCCTGTGATCCTCGGTGGGGATGCCAGCTTGCATAAGAGGGGCATTTCCGGTTCTGTGATGTAGCAAAGAGATCCAGCAGTGGTTGCCCCAAGCTCCGAAAAATCAGTTCGAGTGATTGATGGTGCAACTCTCACTCGTGGGTCGATGACGTGGACCTGCTGAGGGAATCTGCTAGGATGTTGGAAACTCCTGGTAGATGGACTGCGGTGAGTGTGACTTGATGACTCAGAGCCCAGTCCCAGATCGACTGTGCCAGATGCGACAAGATTGGTGACTTTGTTCCACCCTGCTTGTTAATATAATGCATGCTGGTTGTGTTGTCCGCCTGAATAAGGACTGACTCTCCTTGGATCAAGAAATGAAAGGACATGAGCACCAGAAAAATGGCCATCATCTCCAGCCTGTTGATGTGCCAGGCTCTCTGAGGCAAAGTCCACTTGCCCTTCATGGACAGGCCTTGAAGATGAGCACCCCATCATTCCAACGAGGCGTCCGTCGTCAGAGTCAGTTCCGGAGTGATGGAAAGGAACGACGACCCTGTCGAAAGATTGGATGGCGTTGCCCACCATTTGAGGGCCGCTCTCATGCGAGCGGTGACACAGACTATGTCGTTGAAGGAACCGGTGACCTGTCGCCACTGTCCATCTAGTTCCTCTTGAATGGGACGTGTCCGTAATCTGCAATTTGGGATCATTGCAATGCACGATGACACCATTCCTAGAAATGATTTTAATAGTCAGACAGAAATGGACTGTCTTGCGCGCAAGAGAGACACCAATTGAAGAATCTTTTGTTGTCGCTCCCGAGATACAAATGCTTTTGCTAGAGCCGTATTTAACGTGGCCCCTAAAAAGTTCTTGCAGGTTGCTGGATGTAATTGGGACTTGGCCACGTTGATGGATAGACCGAGGGAACGAAACACCTCCTGGCAAAGGTGAGTGTCCTGAAGCAGCAGTGTACGAGACTGAGATTTTAGGAGACAGTTGTCCAGGTAAGGAAAAATCTGTGCACCCTGAAGACGTAGATAAGCTACCACAGGAGCCAACACCTTTGTAAAGATGCGAGGGGCTGAACGTAGGCCGAAAGGCAGTACTTTGAACTGGAAATCCCTCCGTCCCACACGGAAACGTAAATACTTCCGATGCCGCGGTAGAATAGGGACATGGAAGTAGGCGCCTTGGAGGTCGATAGTTGCCATGAAATCCCCCACTGAGAGTAGTCGTAAGATCTCCACCAGCGTTAACATGCGGAAGGATTGGCACTTGAGATATTTGTTGAGTGCTCGTAAATCCAATATCTGCCTCAATCCAGCGTCTTCTTTATGACAAGGAAAAAACGGGAATAAAATCCCATTCCCCTTTGAGACTTTGGTACCACTTCAACGGCACCCTTCTGTATCATAAGACGAACTTGATGTAAAAGTTCCCTGATGTGTGATGGTGGCGGGCCGGAAGGTGGGGTGGGCGGAGGAAGTTTGACGAACTCCAGAGCGTGGCCTTTCTCTACAATGTCTAGAACCCAACGGTCCGAAGTGATGGAGGACCATTGAGAACAAAACAGAGAGATTCGACCTCCAACTTTTTGGGGTAAAGGCAGGTTATTGTCGCTTGGGAGCAGATCCCCTGTAACAAGATCTCCCCCTGTAGGTTTTAGAAGACTGTTGTCTTGAAGACTGCTGCTGTTTGTTTGAATAGCGTTGGTTGCCTTGGTTGTAGAAACGGTACTGAGTATTTCATCCTCGAAAAGTGGACGAGGTGCTGCTTCCACATGCACCCCGAAAGGGCTGTTTCCGAAACTGTACAGTTCCTAGAGAGCGAGCAGTGTCCGTGTCTTTTTTAATGGACTGAAAAGCTTCATCAACATGAGCCCCAAACAAAGACTCGCCGTCATACGGCATATCGAGGATCTTTGCCTGTACTTCCTGTCGGAAAGATGTGGAATGCAACCAACCTTGTCTACGTAGAACCGCTGCTCCAGCGAGTTGCGGGAAACCAGTGCAGGCGATGTCAACGGCAGAATCAATTATCTCCTCCAATGTTCTCTCCCCTTCTTGGAGATGTTGCAATGCCTCCGCCTTTGAAGCATCCGGAATTAAGGCTACATAAGCTGTCATGTCCGCCCACATTTGACGGTGGTAAAGCCCCAAAATGGCCAAAGCATTGGCCACTCTCACTGTGGTGGAAGCCATCGTAGAAAACTTGCGGCCTATAGCATCCATGTGACGACCTATGCGATCTGGTGGGGCAGTAATAGCCGATGCAGGATTCCGTGAACGACGCGGAGCTGCTTGTGTAACCACTAAATCGGGTTTTGGCTGTCCAATGAGGCACGCTGGAGTGCCAACAGGTGCCTTATATTTCTTTTCCAGCCTGGGCATCTGAGCCGGAAGTGTATTAGGGGTCTGCATCAATTTTACTCCTTCGCCCAAATAAAGTCAATTATAGGCACAGTATGGACTTGTTTGAAAGGCTGGTTTTTAAAGTCATAGAGAAAACAATCTTCCTCTCTTTGAACTCTAGGCAATTTGAAGCATTGGGCTGCCCTGTCCATCAACAGATGGAAATTCGCAATATCTACAGGAGGAGAATCCCCTGGTGTGGCCGGAGATGGGGGACGGTGTTTGGACTTGATAATTATCCCACTCCGCCATATTGTCATCCTCATCATCATCACAAACCTCACCATCTTCGCGGTCAGGAGAAACCTCATCCTCATCATCGGCATACACAGTTGTGTGTATCCGAACAGATGTTTGAACTTGAGGAGCAGAAGCAGGTAGAGGTGCCAAAGGAACCGAAGCCGGCCTAGTAACCGGTGGCAGAATAGCAGGGGCTGCAGGCACTTGTGGAGATGGCAGAAAACGTCTGTTGTAGTCGTCCAACATATGTTGGAGATTAGAGATAAGCGACAAGGGTAGCGTTTTCGTCGTCGGAACGACTGTCGACGGTCCCGTCGACACAGAAGCATGTTTTTTCACAAAAACATGAGCTGAAGATGCAGTAGATGCCTGAGAGCCAGGTCTCGTGGGCGTGGATGTAGTAGGCAGAGGTGAAGACACCGCAGGAGCTTGAAACGGCGTAGATTTCTGCTGGAAATACTGGTCTTCATCACCGTTACTGTAATCTGATTTGGTCATCAAATGCCAAGATGGACTACGTGCTGCTCTAAATGATTCGGGAACATCTTCCTCCGAGTCCTGTTCCGAGACTGTGGCAAACAAAGGCGAGGGAGGCTGTGGATCACTTGAGATGGAAATCTGGTCCACAGGCACCTTGCGGCGTTGGTGAAGAGATTCAACATTGGCAGAGCCAGTGGACGACAATGGCAACATTGGCAAAGAGGCAAAAGTAGAAGTAGTCGTCGATGGAGCCACACTGGCGGCATCCGTTATAGTCGACGGTACCGTAGTCGACGGTAATGGCGTCGACGTTGCCTTCGTCGACGAAGTCGACAACGAAGATGACTTCTTTTTCGTGGACAGAGCAGTCGTCGACGGAGTCGTCGATTGAGCGGCCGTCGACGGAGCGGTCGTCAGTGTGGTCGAAGCGGTCGTCGAAGCGACAGTGTGGACGTCGACAGTGAGGACGTCGACTGTGTGGACGACGACGGTGTGGACGACGACGGTGTGGACGACGACGGTGTGGACGACGACGGTGTGGACGACGACGGTGTGGACGACGACGGTGTGGACGACGACGGTGTGGACGACGACGAATGTGATTTCTTCACACCCTTCGTCGACTAGGACTTGGTCGTCGACGGGGAAGGCTTCTTTGTCAACGGCGATACAATCGGAATAACAGACAGCACAGTCTTGAAACTAAGCGTAACTTTTGTCGACGCCGATGACGTCGACGAGACAGTCGTAGACGATCCAGAAGCAAACAACATCATCACCATCATCGTCGATGATCCGGAGACGGCAGATTTCGTCGTCGGAACGACTGTCGACGGTCCCGGCGAAGCAGAAGCATGTTTTTTCACAAAAACATGAGCAGAAGATGCAGTAGATGCATGAGAGCCAGGTCTCGTGGGCGTGGACGTAGTAGGCAGAGGTGAAGACACCGCAGGGGCCAAAGAGAGGGACATTTTCTTTTTCTTGATGAAAGGTGATGGCAACTCCTGCCCACTACTACGTTTAGATACTGCTTGGGAACAACCAGAAGTGAAACTTTCGGCATCAGAAAGTACACCATCCTTGTCCTTGAGTCTCTGAAGCCATAACAGAAGGCGGCCTTCCCTGTCCTTTAGAGTTTTTGTGGAGAAAGTTCTACAGAACTTACACTTTCCCACTTCATGGTCGGGGTAAAGACAGTAAATACACTTACTGTGTGGATCCTCTGAATAAAGACGCAGCTTTCCACAAGAAGAGCAAGGTCTGAAGAGAGATTTCTTACTTGTAGACATTCTGAAAAGCACAGGAAAACCTGAAGAAACTGAGAAAACTGAGCAGAGCTCAGGGAGACTCCCTTACACACAACGTGCGGTAGAAAATCTGAGGTGTTGAGCTCCGAGGAGAAGGTTCTGGAGGGCTGCTGGCGCCTGATTGGCTACAGTTTGGACCAACATAATGACAGAAATAGGCTACAAGTGTTTTTTCTCTATTCATGGTTTCCTATGAGGAATTATGTCTAGGCATTTACTGCCTGTTTTTTCTAATATGTATTTCATCTGTTATGTTTTACATTTACAGATTATTGGTATATTATTGCTATTTTATTTACCGTGGGACTCCCACTCTGACGACGGGGAATATTCAAGCATGTAAATCTATGAAAGACACCCCAATACTGGAGAATTGAACATAGATAACAGCCAGAATTCAGATTAGACCAGCCTTAGGGGAAATATGTGAATCTACTTGATTTCACATAAGTGCAGGAATTGAAAAGATACATTGAACAAAATCCGGTCTACATTTTCCTTTATACCAGGAAGAAAACGGAGACTATGGAGAACAGGAAGGTGACCCTTAGGAGAGCAGATACATCCTAGAGTTTAGAACACTCTTAGAATGAATAGAACACATTACAACGCATGCTTTTACTTCACGTTCTATTATAACGAGTTGTTACAACGCAATACCTTTACATCATATTTAGTCAATTAGTCAGTTCCTGGACAGTGAAGTTCATAGGCCCTGTATGGATGTCAGCACTTATGACTCAGTGAGAAATATCTCCTGGTGACAGAAGACAAGCCAACAGTTGTATGCTTCTTCTAGGTTTGGATGTGAACCTAGACCTTCTGCTCTGATGAACTTCAACAGAAGATTGCATAACGTTGTAAAATAACAGAGGAGAGACCTAAGGACATCGTATTTTAATCGTCACTTAAAACCAGAAGTTGAAGGCCAACCCTCATCCCCAGTTCCATCTCTGTAAGTAAGGAATGGAACAACTTCAATACAGACTCAGTGGTCCGAGCTATGACAACAAGGTGGTAAATCAAATCTTAGGACAGCTCTGGGGCCATTGCACTCTTGGTTTGAGCCACGGCAAATCCCTTAAAGAGGTATGCTTGGCACAAGCGGGAAATATGCAACCTATTATGATAAATGCATTGTTCCCTGCAGGGCAGCACATTCTGTGAAATATGGAGGGGGTGCGAGGGGGCGTGACTTGGCCAGCTGCAAGATGGCCGCACTCTGAAGGGGCTCTGCCGGCCAAGCTTGAAAATCAGACATCATCCCGACGACAACCATACTGTTACTGCCTTCTGACAGCATTTCCTGACTCCGCGTCTCTGGTGGAGTGGATTGAACCCTCCCCAGTCTCTTGGCAACAACTGGGGTCCGAGAAACATTGCCCGTCGCTAACGCTAGGACTGCGCACCGAGGCCGGACGGGAGTGGCCCTCCTCCCTCATCTCCCTAGCGGGGCTCCCGGTGCTCTCTTCTGCCTGCAGGACGACGGTGGACTTGGTGCCGTGAGGTCGGGTGAGTGACACCGTTGTGGCGGCCATCTCTGGCGGTGTAGGGGGTTTACGAGCTGCACCGCCCGGCCTGGACCACTGTGGCTAGGGTGCCATTTTCTCCCCTACTCGGTTGCACTACACGGCAGCCGCGGGTGCCCAGGCTCGGTGACAGGAGCGGTGAACCCACCGAGTCTCCCTGCTTACGAGGCCCCAGATTGGCATGCGTCCCACAGACTCCTACCTAACTTGGTGTGCAGGGTGCCCTCGCCACTGCTCTGCCCCGGATCCAACTGACTGCGGCCTGAGGCATATGGGCCCCCCACCACTGGCGACTGGAGGTCCATTTGCTGCCCTGGGGTGCTGGGCCCTGGGCCTCTGCTTGACTTGCCTCCTGTGCTACCCAGGTGGTCTCCAGCTACGATACGGCACCGCTTTGGCTCCGTGGGCCGGCTCACGATTCGGGGCATTGCCTTGTGAACCTCCTCTGCGACTCATCTCTGCAGCCCACCTTGCCTACTGCTCTCTGGCCCCTGCTGTGGGTACCTGGAGCCATTGTGGATCCTGGGATTATACCGGCCTGGAGCCCTACTTGCCACCCTCCCCTGGAATTGGGCCTGCTCCCCTTCGCTGGCCGCACCACTACAGCCTGGGGCCTGGGTTTCACCTGTGAGATTTCGACGTGTCGCTACCCCTGGTCTGCACCTCTGCATACAGTGACCTCACTTCTGCTACTCTTCTTAATAACACCGTTCTTTCTCCGTTCCACGTCGTTGTCCAATAGGGAGGCATTTGAGGCACTGAGGAGTTACCCTGCACTTCTTCCTGTCTTCCAGGCCTTCCGCTCATCCCCGCCACAACTGGCCCTGCGGGGAGGGCCTCACGCCGATGTATTTCCTTGCCTCTTTATGGTGTTTGGTATGCTCGCTAGTCTCCCCCCGTGTCCTCTGATCGGGTGGGGAGCGGTGCTGGTGGAACAATCTTTCCCTAATGGCGTTCCACCGTCCATGCTGTTAGCTGCGCCTCTTCGTCACCATTCCTGCGCTCACTGCTCTTGGAGGCCAGCCGTGACAGCCCTCACTGATTGAACCACTGACTGTCTCTCCTGTTTCGGTTCATACCCGGTGTGGGGGGATAGCCCGCCCGCGGCACGCTCCTCTGCAGCTCCTCTTGATCGCTCCACCGCTTCCCGGTACGGCCTGCAGTTTGGTTTTCACTATCGTGGGGAGAAGGACCTAAAGCAGCCCAAAATTGCATTTGACCAGCGCAGGTCGACTCACCAAGACGGCACCAGTTCGGACGGTGGTGACCCTGTAACCATCATAGAGGCGCATCCTGCTCGCGACGATGACCTGAAGGCAATTATTCTTGATGTGAAAACAACGGTCACTGGTATTGCAACCCAACTGGACCAACTCTCAGCCCGTCTGGACTCAGTAAAGTCCCGTGTTGACTCCCACGACAATCGTCTCCTCCACGTCGAATCCAGGGTCTCGGAAGTTGAGGATGCCGCCACACAAGACCACCAGAAACGGTTGCAGATGGACAAAATCCTAGCGGTCATCCAGGAGAAAAACGAGGACTTGGAAGTGCGCTCTCGTTGGAGAAATCTCTGCATAACTGGTGCTCCAGAATCCACCAATGTCTACCGCATGGAGGACTTTGTGGAGCAACTTGTCAAGGAACTTTTCAGTGACGTTCTTACCTCAGTTTTTATTGTAGAATGCGCCAATCGTTCCCTTGGCCGGCGCCCTGGTCCCGGATTACCACCTCATCCATTATAGCAAAAATCCTAAATTTCAAAGATATATATAATTCTAATATGCAATATATATATATTCTAATATGCAATTCTCTGTGCAGAACGAGACATGGGCAAACTTAATCACCAAGGTAATTCACTTTAGTTTTATCTGGACTACACTCTTAGTGTCCAGGCTGGCCGGCGTGAATTCCTTCCCGCCAAGCGGATTCTTCAAAAACATGAGGTCTCTTACTCACTGGCCTATCCGGCAAAGCTGAGAGTCCGGCAGGGTGGAAAAATGCTTGTATTTCCTGATCCCAGTGACGCCCTAGCACTTGCCAAGAAGCTCGACAAGTCATCACGCTCTTCACCATCGAGTTCTCAGCTCGTCGCCACTGATCACCTTATTGATAATGAAAGAAATGCTGTGACATGTACACTCTTTCCGCGGTTATTTTAGCTTGGCCACCCTGCTTTACTGCAGGGGAATACGCTGAGCCTTGCCATGCCCTCACTGGATATTTCCCTCTCTTAATGTGGTTTCTCCTTTTCCCAGTTGCAGGTTCCTGGGGTGAGTTGGGGTGGTATCTCAGCCTGATTGGGGTGTTGGAGTGGGTGCGGGGTTGGGGTCCTTCTGGTATTGTTTTTTGGGTTGCAGGGGTTGGGTGGTCGGCTGGTGTCGGCTATTGGGTATGCTCTTTATTGCTATCTGTACGTTCCAGCACTTTCAGAAACAGGGTTTCCTAATGCATAGAATGCGGGTAGATGGTTGGCTCGGGGTGGGGGGTTTCTTTGGAATTGGTGGGGTGGAACAGTTGTCGGGATTCTGTCATCTGCACTTATTCATCCATCATTTGCCAGATCCTGGTTTCAAGATTGTTGTCTGTGCGGGGGTTGGGTGGGAAGTTCTTTGGGTATGTTTTTCACTTTATAATGACCTTTAGTGGCCTTCAGTTGGCCTATATCACTATATTGCTACCCAGGCTTATCGCAGCAAAATGGTGCACAGCATCCTCTTTTTCCAGTATTGCACTGCTTCCCCTCTATTCTTGCGCTCTATGTGCCCTGGCGTCACTCGACATGATTTGACCTTCTGGTGCTGCAGGATGCCTCCTAGGTCCACAACTGGTCATTGGCGTTTGCCCCGCTTTCCATTTGGACTGCTCATGATCGCCACAGCGCTCCCTATGGCTCCCTCCAATGTCTGGCCTCTTGCTCCAAGTCCCATATTACCTGATTACAGTGCAACATGACCAACACCATTTGCTGGACCTGGAATATCCGTGGTCTCAATGACCACCGTAAGGCCAGGCTCATTCACGCACACTTGCAATGGCACAAGGTAGACATTTGTCTCTTGCAGGAGACCCACTTGCTGCCTGGGACCTCACCCAGGCTTCAATCGCGCTACTGGGGTGAATCGCATTCCTCTTTTTACTCCACTTATTCCAGGGGGGGGCTCCATTTGATACGTAGGGGGCTCCCCTGGAAAACCTTTCAGGTACTTACAGACCCTGACGGCTGGTATGTAATTTTGCATGGCTCCCTATTGTCCCAACCCCTGACAATTGTGGCAGTGTACGGCCCAAACGCTGATGATCCCGATCTCTTCACCCATATTTGGCACCTCATTTCTTCCCTGGGCCTGGCAGCCCTTCTCTGGAGGGGTGATTTTAATGTCACCTTTTCTGCAACCATGAACCGCTCTGGCTGCCACTCCTTTCACCCTCAAGTCACTGCCTTCCTTCAGTCCATACTCGCGGATAACTCACTACATGATGCTTGGCATCACTTGTGGCCCGAGGCCCGTGACGGCACTTGCGTCACTGGAGATCAGGGCTGCTGGTCACGCATTGATTTTTGTATCGCCTCACCGGATGTTCTCACTTGGCTCACCTCCGCTACACATATGGCATGCACATTTTCGGATCATGCCCTTGTCCAAATCTGTATCAGTCCTCCTCACTCCCCACAGTGCGCTTTCACATGGCAGCTTACTCCGAATACCCTTCGTGATTCTGTCTTTTATGACGAGATTCAAATATCGATTACTAACTATTTTGATTGAAATGTCGGTTCCCTGAATTCAGCGTCCACCTTATGGGAAGGCTTCAAAATGGTAATACGTGGCGAGTGTATCTCTAAGCAAGCCGGAGTTCTTTGGTCCATCCGCTCCACATTGGATAGGCTGGAATCGGAAATTAAGACGTTGGATGCTGCCCAGGTGGCCCACCCCGGGCCCGAGACCCGGGAAAAACATACTGAATTTGCTGAAGAGGCTGACGGTGAACTCTCTTTCCTTGGTAGATAGGCCCAAGCCCGTCGTTTTGGCAAAGGTGATCGGCCTGGAAAGACCTTGGCCAACCTACTGCATCCACCCCGTGCTGCATCGTATGTTGCTGCTCTCCTGGATGGTGGCTCCACTAGGACCACCTCCCCTGGCGAAATCAAGACTCGCTTTATGGAGTACTATTTGCAGCTTTATACCGCCGGCTCCCCTCCCTCACACAAGGCCTTTGAATAATATTTTGACACCCTTGAATTAGTGTGGTTGGAGGACAATCATCGCAAATATTTGGATGTGCCCTTCACGAAGGAAGAGATACTCGCTGCCATAAACAGGTTACCTAGTGATAAGGCCCCAGGTCTCGATGGCCTTCCAGCCTCTTTTTATAAGACTTTTGCTACTATCCTGGAGCCACATCTGGGGCCATGTATAAGGATTCCTTTGACAATGGCCTCTACCCGCAGTCACTCCGCGAGGCAATGATAACGTTACTCCTCAAGCCTGACAAACCGACAGACTGCCGCGATTCCTATCTCTCATTAACATTGACAACAACATTTTTGCTAAGTTATTGGCCTCCCGCCTTCTTCCCCTCATTGCTCTCCCTGACCAGTCTGGTTTTATCCCTGGCTGGGCCACCTCACACAACCTCAGGACTATTTTTTCAGTTCTTCATCAAATGAATCCCAGCCTTCCCGCAGTGGCCGCCCTGTTATATGCCACCAAGGCGTTCGATACGCTGGAGTGGCTTTTTTTTATTTTTCCTCCTGCCGCGTCTTGGATTTAGCAATACGTTCATACGCAAGATATCCCTCCTCCACACTCGCCTCTCCGCTCGCCTTTGTATCAATGGTCAGATATCGGATCCCATTTCAATTGAGCGTGTCACGAGGCAGGTATGCCCGCTATCCCCTATGCTCTTTGCCATTGCTATGGATCCTCTTGCGGCCAGACTCCAGCAACACCACACTCAGAAGGTCATAGGTTTTTCGGCCCACTCCCTCCTAGTCTCCATGTATGCTGACGACATCACATTGTATGCCCGCCATCCCAGAGACAACCTCAGCCCACTTGTGCAAGAGATAATATGATTTGGCGGACCATCTGGCATACAGGTGAATTGAAGCAAATCGGTGTTCCCTCAAACTGATGCCACCAAACCATATACGCTGGATTTTCCTTTTGTTTGTGCCTCGGGCCCCACCCGCTATTTAGGCATTTGGCTAAGCAGGGAATTGAATGACATCTAGAGGGCCAACTTTGGGCGTGTTTTGGACTGGCTTGAGTCAAAAATACCCCATTGGAACGGACTTCCAGTGTCCCTTGCTGGCCGCATACCCATTGTGAAGATGGTGCTCCTCCCGAAATTCCTCTATCTCTTTTTAAATATCCCATATCTTTCATAAACTTTGTTCCTTGATCATTTCTCTTGTCTGGGCTGGCAAACAGCCCAGGATTGCATATGATATCCTCACCCTCCCCATGGCGGTGGGCGGTATGGGCGCCCCGAATTTCAAGCTTTACGCCTTAAGTGCCTAGGCCAGTTTTTTACATTTCTGGATTCACCTCTCCCCTTAACAGCCACATGTGGTGGTTGAGGCCGACAATGCATCTCCCTGGCCGCTGACAACCGCGCTGTTTGCCCCGGCAAGTCGCTTGTGTGCTGAGGTGAACATGGTCAAGACATTGCACTGGACTTGGTCCGGATTGCGCCGCTCTCCAATGCTCTGATGTTATCAGCTAACGCCATGCCGATTATACACCATCCCGCTTTCCCTCCTCTCCAGCCAACCGGCATGTCTAAACAGGCCACCCACTTTGGGCTGACGACATTGACGCCTCCTGATCTTGGTGATGCGTTCTACTGCCTTCCGGATGCCTCCAGTCCTATGGACACATTGCTTTTTTACCAGCTGCGAGCCATTTGTAAGGAGTTGCATGCAACATTTCCCAGCCCTCACCTTTGATGCCCGCCCTCGATTTTATATATAAATCCGCCTCTCCTTGTAAATTGATAACTAAAATATACGCCATCATGTTATCATCCACCTCCATCTCTACTGACCGAGTGCACCTGGCTTGGGGGGAGGACTTGGGTATGGATATTGCTCAGGCTGACTGGCTCGATTGCTGCAACTAGACGAAGAAACTATCACCTAATTATCGTCTTGGTCTTATACATTTTAAAAATTTGCATAGGCTATACCACTCTCCTGCTCAGCTCCACAAACTGGGACTCATACCTACTGATAGTTGCATGCGCTGCGCTGCCCCAGATTTTGCTCATCTGCCATGGTTGTGCCCAAGGGTGTCGGAGTTCTGGTTGGCGGTCTGTGCCGCCATTTCTGAGCTTGTCTATGCCCCGGTACAGCCAGACCCACCGTTGTGCCTGCTTGGCTTTGTCAAATTTTGCCCTGACTCTTCGACGTCTAATCACCATGCTGCTCATCCTGGCTAGGCGTAGGGTGGCCATGTGCTGGGGTCGTAGACCGGTGCCTCAGTTCTCTCATTGTCTCGATGCCTGCCTCGAGAGGTTTAGTTTAGTTTAAAGGAGTTTGTAAAGCGCCTGGTGACGCCTCCCGGCGTGTCCCCGCGCTGTGGAGAGAGCATTTTATAAGGAGAGAGAGAGAGTCCCATCACAAAGTAAAAAGACAAGTTTTCAGCTTCTTTCTAAAAGAGGCCTCATTGGTTTCTAGCCTAGTGTCCATGGGCAGGAGGTTCCAGTGCATGGCCGCTAAGGTGCGGAATGATCTGCCTCCCATTCTAGCTTTTTTGGGACGAGCGGTTCTGAGCAGACCTATTCCTTTAGATCTGAGGGATCTGTTAGGTTCGTACAAGGATGCCAGATCTGACATATAGGCCGGTGCTCTTTGGTGGATTATCCTATGGCACCATAGCAGAGCTTTAAAAACAATCCTCTTGCTAATAGGTAGCCAATGCAGAGATGCCAGAGAGGGTCGCGAGGGGGCTCTACGGGGAAGCCTTAACACTAGGCGTGCTGCAGAATTTTGTAGAACCTGAAGTTTCTTGATGTTTTTAGCCGATGTACCCAGGAGCAGTACATTCCCGTAATCAATACGGGAAGTTATTAGTGCCTGCGTCATGGTACGTCTGGAGTTGAGAGGCAGCAGGTCAAGGGTGCGATTGAGCGTTTTCATCACCCCAAAACATTTGCCTACAGTTTTCTTAATGTGGCTATCAAAGGACAGCTTGTTGTCAACCCAGACGCCTAGATTCTTCGCTTCCCGGTTAGGAGGGGGCAAAGGACCCAAGCAGCTGGGCCACCATTCTTTTGTCCATTTGGCCTCATTGCCTCCAATTATAAGGACCTCCGTTTTGGTTCCGTTTAGTTTTAGACAATGCTCTGTCATCCAAGTGGCCAGCTTACTCATACAAGCATTGAAGTTATCAGCCTCCATGGAAGGAGCTTGAGTCAGGGATATAAGAAGTTGCGTATCGTCGGCGTAAGAGACAAGCTCTACGCCGAACGATTGCACCACCTCTGCCAGGGGGGCCATGTATAGATTAAACAGGGTGGGACTCAGGGCCGAGCCCTGAGGTACCCCCTGTTCAAGCAACACGCTGTCTGAGAGGAAAGTCCCTCTTTGGACTTGAAAGCTCCTGTTGATCAGAAAGGCTTTCAGCCATCCCAGTGCCTTATTAGTGACTCCAGCTCTGTTTAGACACTGTAGCAAGATGGAATGTGCTACAGTGTCAAACGCGGCACTGAGATCCAGCATGATGAGGGCCATGGTCTTGCCCTCATCTGCTCCTTCTCGTAAGGTTTCAGTGGCCCTTAGGAGAGCTGTCTCAGTGGAGAAATTAGATCTGAAACCCGACTGGGAATTATGAAAGACATTATGGGCTTCTAGATGTTCCATAAGTTGAATGTTAGCAATTTTCTCGGCTAGCTTTGCAAGGTAAGGTAGCAAGGATATTGGGCGAAGGTTTTCCATTATGTCTTGACTAATGTTTGGCTTTTTTTTGATCGGTAACACTACTGCCTGTTTCCATTCCGCCGGCAAGCAAGCTGTGGAAAAGGAGATTTGGAGTAGATGTCTGAAGTGAGGTTCTAATGCAGAGAAGGCTTCAGCTAAAATTTTAGGAGGCGCCGGGTCTCGAGGAGATCCTGATTTGATTTTATTGCACAATTTAGACAGGACTTCATAAGGGGGAACTTCAAAGGATTTTAGGCACTCTGGTGTATTTATAAGACTGTCATTTTCAATAAATTCCGTGGCCGACTTTATATGATTGGAAAAGCTGGTATAGATTTTCGTGATTTTACCTGAAAAGTACTGGGCAATTTTGTCACAAGATTCCACAGAATCATTTTGGGCAGAAGAGGTCACATCCACTATGGATATTTCTTTGTATATTTGAAACAGTTCCCTAGAGGAGTTTCCTGCTTCCATGATGCAAGTATGATAGTGAGCTGCCTTAGCCAGACGTATGGATTTGTAGTATGCTCTTTGTGCTGTTTTATACTGCATTTTAATTTCAGGACAGAAGTTCTGGCCCCATGCTCTTTCCAGTTTTTTACATGCCGTCTTCATGGTCTGCAATTCTTGGCTAAACCAGGGAGCAGATTTTTTAGTTCTCCTGGCATTGGTCAGGGTGCGGCTGGGGGCAGTAGTATCGAGGGCCTTAGTGACGAAATTATTTAAGTTCTTATTAGCTGCTTCACAATCATCCCCTTTAGGAGGGCCTTCGTCCTGGACAATTTTAATGAAAGATTCTATTGAAAAGTTCTTCCATTTTCTGCATTTATACCGCAGAGATTGATGTCGAAAATGCTCGATTCTGTCTAGTTGAATCGTGAAGGGGATGATATAATGATCCGACCAGGGTATGGGTTGAGGATCTGAGGTGTGAACTCCCTGCCAGTTCCCAAAGATGGGGTCTAGTAAATGGCCTAATTGATGTGACGTTCTTTGTTCTTTATTTCGAGCTGTACCGAAAGAAGCTCCGTTCGGATATCAGTAGCGTCATTGTCTAAGGGATCTTCAAAATGGGCATTGAGATCTCCTAGCACTAATAATCGAGATTTCCTTAGTGCTAAGTGAGTTATAGCTTCCATTAGGGTAGAAGTGAAGTCATACAATCTACCAGGTGGTCGATATATCAGAATGCCTGATATGGAGTGATTGGGACCGGTGTTAATCGTGAAGGATCC
Organism: Lissotriton vulgaris; assembly: GCF_964263255.1. Taxonomy (NCBI): domain Eukaryota; kingdom Metazoa; phylum Chordata; class Amphibia; order Caudata; family Salamandridae; genus Lissotriton; species Lissotriton vulgaris. The sequence goes on along the minus strand of NC_141700.1, from coordinate 643,616,344 downwards.
CGCTTCACTATGGTCAACCTGTATATGAGATAGGAAACATACTAGAGGGGCTTTCGTAGCTATGGCGATGCCACCCCCTCTGCCGTCTTTCCTATCCAATCTAGAGAGGGAGTAGCCGTGGGGCATGGCCTGGATAATGTCAGGGTCTGAGTAATCATCTAGCCAAGTTTCCGTCAGGAATAAAATGTTAAGGTTTTGGTAGACCCTTTTATCAGAATTTTGGGACTTACTGCCTGCGCGATCCCGTCCGATAGACATATGGGGCCCCCTGTGACATACCTCCACTCCCGACCTCACCTGAGCCATGCTGCCTCCCCGCGCTCCCTGCCGGCACTCCTCCTGCAGCGGCCACCGGTGATGGTCAGTGACTACTCCCCCCCCCCACCCCCACGTCCCTGCCTCCCCCTTTGAAAGTGCCTGCCTCTGTCCTTACAGTGGTGATTTCCTCTCCTTTAGCATTACGACATTTGTGGTGCCGTTTCCGTGCTGCACAGAAATAGGCTTGTATATGATTGTATTATCATTATGTCTATGATATTCCGTTAATGACCTGCTGCATACGAAGTTCTGATCTGACACTGAAGTGCAATCTGTATATGAAGAATTTTTCAATAAAGGTTTTTGAAAAAAAAAAGAAGAAAATATGAAGGGGCTGCTTCAAGGCCGTTCCATGTTTTCACAGTACAAGCAACATCCCGTCTGCACTTTAAAGAGGGGAGAGAGATCCTCTGCAGGCAGACGCCGTTCGTGTCCTCATCTGCCTGTAGGGGGATGACTGGTGGGGTTCATGGGACACCCTTTCTCCCCTCCAGAGGGCTTCCATCAGAAAGCGTACTGACAGTGCACCATCTTTATATGATGCACTGTGAGTGCATCTCCCAAGAGTCTGCCAGTGCCCGCATCTGTAATACAGAGCGGGCGCAGGTGTAAAGATTCCCTCTTGCAAGTGAATGAGCTCCCTCTCAGGATAGTGCTGGCACTACATGTGCACCAGCACGGTCAATATTACAGAAGGAGCTGCACAAGCGCCTGCGGTCCCTTCTGTGACACCATTGTGCACTGGGGGCGCACACCCTTTGCACCCCTGGGGGACAATGTATAATGTGGCCGCTGGTAGCACCACCACCGTCGCAGAGGGGACAATCCACCTGATGCACTATGTCATTCAGTTTGATAAGATGTCAATCCCACCTCCCCAGCAAAATCCTAACAGGCTCTGGCTAAGGATTCACTTACTGTCTTTAAACGTCTAGAGGTGTTTGGCACGCCAGGCCATGCTGTTGGCCCACAGTGTGTCTAGATGTAGGGATGGCCTCTTTAGTTGTAATTTGGTGGCTAGTGGGGCTTCCCCCGTGCTGATTTACACATCCATCATTTTTGTAATGCCCATGGTTGAGTGTGGATGTACACTCTGAAACTCACGATGCAGGTGGTGGTCTATTTCCTGAGCAAGTAGGTTTCAGTGCTTTGAGCAGACTTCTTAAAGAAGTGACTTTAACTTATTTAAAGCTGAAAAGCACTTACTCTGATCAGGCGGGACTGGGAACAGCATCCAGCCCTAGCAATGTGCTCTACCAGCCTCAGGAGCAGGGGGAGGGGGTGGAGGGGTGCTAGTGAAGCACCACTCCCGCTTTTGTTACAGGGGGCCGATATTGCAGCACTGCTGCAAAACCGGTCACTATTAATAAAACCGGACCCCATCTTTCCGGCCCAACTGGAAATTGTCTGGGGTCTGCTACAGCCAGTCTGGCCCTGACCTAATATACCTACTAAGAAAAAAACTCAGGTCGGCACTACACTGCATTGTCAGCAAGCCGGTCTTAATCTATTTAACCTTTTGAATTAAACTAATTGTTGAAGAGACTGCATATTTATCCTGCTGGGTTCAGCCTAGAGGGCATGGGCTAAAAAAAGGACTGTACGATTTGAAATATTTTGCATTGATTTCTGATTTGTAATTCCATTTTATGTTGATTGTTCAATACACGGCCAGTGAATTTTTAGTACACTGAAATATTCTTCATGCCGATTTCTCCATTTAGTTTCTGGGCGACAGAAGTAATTTGACAATTAAAAGCCAACAGATTATATAAACACATATACATGCATCCAAAGGGAATGCAACAAAATGACAGAAAGATTAAAGAATGATAGAAAGATAGAGGACAGAGAAACAGAGAATCAGAAAGAGAGAGTGAAAGAAAGAAAAACACAAAAGTAAAAGCCAACAAACAAGATCTATAATTCTAGAAGAAAGTAAAGTTTTGAAGGACTGTCGGAAATTAATAGTACCTTTGCATTTTTCACCAAATACTCAAAGTAGTTTGAATACCCATCTGACTTGCGAAAAACATCTCTCAAAGTCAGTAGTAATCCTGAACAGGCCACAATGGGTGAAGTGGCATAGATCAAATTTAAAGTAGGTTTAACAATGCTTTTGACTCTATTAAACTATGACAACGAGCCACAAAATGGTCATAGAATATACCTTCCCTATCATCGACAGAGCAGAAACTTAGATGGGCACTAGGCAATACTGGACTAATAAGCAAATGTACAAAAAGCAAAACAATATTGCCATGATTAAAACAATCTGTGGAAAGTTGCAACTAGAATCTGAAAACACAGTACAGACGGAAGGGAACACTTTGCATTGGTGCTTTTCACCATCGAATCCAGCTGTCTACACTGCTTTTTCAAATCTACAAAAGGCTAAATGCAATTTTGTGTCTTGTTACCAAATCACAATTTGCATTTGTGTTGGACTTGGCCCTTCTGGCAGGTTCACCCCTAAACTTTTTGCTTTTAGTTGTGACCTAGTGTTAGTTATTTTTGGCTTCTGCGCAACACTGTGTCCCAGTGTAAAGTGTGTGTGTGTTGTGAGGTTGGCCTGCCCTCCCATAGGAATGCATGGGGAATGTATGTGTCCATGTTAGTTCCTGATGTGTGGGGAGTGCAGGGCCGAGTTTGGTATGTGCGGACTCGTGTGATTAAATGCTGCACAATGATGTGTGCGGCGTAATTGTGTCTAGCGTGGAAGTGCCACTTCTAGAAGTTGGCCTGTCTGTGTGATTTATGTGAATTGGCTGTCTGGCTTGTGATTGGCTGGAGCAGGCTGGTGAGCCTGGCTCCAGGAGTCAGGATGGGTCTGCCCCAGTGGTGAGTGGAGAGATCTGCATGATTGTTGTGAGGGAGGAGTGCACCTGGGACCTGAATAGGGCTGGGCTTTCCCCACACAATGCTGGCTCCACCCCCTGTGGTGCGACTGATGGCCCTAGCCTGGCCAGTGAATGGGAAGAGGGGCTGAGCACATCAGAGTGCTCCAAAACCAGCTGTGTCTGGTTTTTCCTCCACCCTGCACCCTGAGACAAAGGAGTTAGGTGTATAAAAAGGGTCTGTGTCCCCATGCAAGGTGTTCTCTTCCTGATCTTACCTTAAGGGGGGCCTGCTGCTGCTGGGTGCCAGGAGGACCACCACTGGGACTGCCTCTCTGCCTGGAGGGCCCTGTGAGCTGGCCTCTGGGCCCAGCCTTTGCCCCCCCCCCACCTGCTGAAGGACTTTTGCTGGACTTTGGGGGACACTAGCGCGGGGGAGCGCTTGGCTCTACTTCTTTATTGCTGCAGCGCCTGGGAGCGCTGGATTTGTCCCCCTAGCGCTTGGGAGCGCTTTGCTTTCCTTTTCTTTATAGCACTGCTAATCTCCCCCAGCAGCCAACGCTGCGATCCTTGTGAGGAAGGAAGCCCCCGGCGTGGAGATCCCCCCCCCCCCCTACAGCGTGCTGATTTCGACACGGGAGCCACCCAGTTTTATTATTTGTTTTACGTGTGCCTACCCTGCTACTGCAGTGGCTTTTGGTTCTCGAGGAAGCCTACCCCTCGGTTGGTTTATATCGCCGCCTGCAGTGACCTGAAGGGGCCGCCGCGCTGCCCGTGGCGACCCGGAAGTGCTTTCCCCCAGGACCCGGAAGTACAGGCAGCCAAACAGGAAGCAGCGGGAGCCTACCCCACGCTCCTGCGCCCAGGCGGAGAGTCGCCGGTGCCCGCAGCCCAGGAGAGGAGCCACCACCTGGAGGAGCAGGCGGGGCTTCAGTGTCACAAGGAGAGAGAGCCCCACAGCAATAGCAGCCGCCACACCAGGAAAGCCGGTGAGTGAGGCCCCGGTATTCATTTATTTAGAGGAGGAGGGCGTCGGGGCACATTGCCAGTGCCCGCCCCCTCCTGCGGGTGCTGTCGTTGTGTGGGCCAGATCGACTTGGAGGGAGTCCCAGAGCGGGACTCAGACGTTGTGGGAGGCCAGTTCCTGCTCCCCACAGTGCCCACAATTGCTTCAGGAGCCCGAGAGCTCCTAGTGACATCCTTTATTTTTAGAGCCCCCGAGGGGTCCAATGATCCTGGGGGCATTCTGTAGCTAGAGCCCGAGAGGCTCCAACGACGGGGCACATTTGTTTAGAGCCAGAGAGGCTCCAACGACGTGGCACATTTGATTAGAGCCCACGAGGCCCCCACGATCATGGGGGCATTTCTTTCAAGCCCACGAGGCTCCAGGGGGCATCTTGTTTCTCAAGCCAGAGGGCTCCAACGTGGCGCAATTTATTCATGGGGCTACTGAGAGCCCAGGCCACATTCCTATCCCCAGCTGCCCAGCACTTAGTGGGCAGCTGCTCCGTTTAGGCCTGTTCCTTTGCGCAATTTGTGATTACCTGCCTAATGTGTCTTCATGCATCATGTGTCTTACCTACACCTCTGAATGTGTCTTCATGCATCATGTGTCTTAACTACACCTCTGAATGGGTCTTCATGCATCATGTGTAAAGCTTCTGGCCTATACCCCTAAATGTATTTTTATGCTTAGGTGGTTGTTTTTCCTAGTACAGTTATGCTTGTGAGTTCATGGTTCCCTGCGTGATATTTTCCTAAGGTGGTTAGGGTTGCGTAGGTGGTACTTACCTTTTACCAGTGGTTACTGGTGGTCTGCTTCATTTTCTATTTGGTGCTACAACTATCCTATGTTCTAAGCGTTATTCCTACAAAGTGCTAATTCTACCAAGTACAAGTTCTAAAAGTGCTTATTGCTGACAGTGGTCCATGTGGCCCTCTTCCATGTATATAATCCCCTGTAAATTCTGCCCGTGCCTATGGCACATTGTAAAGTGTGTGTTTATTATCTAATGTTTTTAGTATAATACAAAGGCTATTTTTATATATAACCTTGTGTGGAGTTTCCTTTGGGGGGAGCCTTGGGTGTTGTTGCTGGGTGCGCGCGCAAACGCTTTACACACTGCCTCTGAGATAAGCCGGACTGCTTCTGCGAAGCTACCAAGAGGGTGAGCAGGGGTTATCTTGGCGGGTGACTTCCTTGCCCTGACGTAGAGTGGTGGTTTCTGCCTGGCTTTGGCGCAAGCCTCAGCCAACCAGAAATCGCCATTTCTAACAATTTGCGAATCAGACTTTTGAAGGGGTGTGTTTAGGGCATCCCTTCCAAAGACTGAATTGGTATGTATGCATTACTCTGCGAAAAGTTCCTGTTTTCAAACAGTAATAATTTACCACCAGTTTAAAAGTGGTGGTAACCCATTCACAATTGAGAAAAGTTCTCCCCAGTGCCCCTTCCCCATTTCAGAATGTTTTAAACAAAATACTTAAGAGATCCTCCTCTTAAAAAAATTAATGTAATTTTTTATTCTTTTTTTAACGCCTCCCATTTTCCTTTAAGGGAAAAAACACTTCATTTAAATGTTTTTTTTTAAGATTCCTGTATTATAAAGCAATTACAGACATGGTGGTCTGCTGACTCCAGCAGGCCACAATCCTTGTGATGGCTGCAATTCCTAATGGGTTGCAAATTGTGACCTACCTCATTAATATTCGTAAGATAGGTCGACTTGACAGACTAGAAAATCGTTATTGCAGAGTGGTAAGTTTTCATACATTAGGATTTGTGATTTCACGATTGCGATTCAGTATAAATCGCAATTAGGAAAATCGCAGCACTGAATTTTGTACATTTGCCCATGGTACTTTGCATGCTTGACAGAATTGAGTCTACTGGGATGGTGCAGTAGATGGAAAAAAAAGTCAGAAAAAAAAAAAGTTACCACGCTCCACCAGAAAGAGGACCAGGACACTCCTGCGGTGGAAAGTTCCAGAAAGGGTTTTGCTGTACTCTAGGCGGATTGTGAAAGTTATTCTTTGTATAGAGCAATAGGCAGGGGTATGCCTCGTTTTATTTTCGCATGCAAAGTTTGGTGAAAGTTCAAGATTTTGCCCTTCATTAAGCTTGTGAGGTTTCTGCGCCTTTTCCAGTGCATAGATTTACTCTACGTTAATTTTCACCGGAGATCAGGATATTCTTCTCTCAAATCCTATGCATAATCTTCTTCTGCACATTTACCTTTTGCTTTGCAGGGCTGTACTTCTGGGTTGGGTGGAGGGTATGGGGGGGGGGGGGGGGAGAAAGGCTCACTTGGGACAAGGAAAGAGAAGAAATGCTTAAGATGAGAGAAGAAATGAAGAATGCACACTTCACCAGATCCATGACAGCGCTCACAATCCATACACTATAAACCACCCTTACCACAAGCACCCAACAGAAGTCTGACATACCATAATCAGGCTTTCATCGGATTCCCAACAGCACTCTCCACTCCACAACACCATGATGTATCATTGTACCAAACCGACCTGCAAATGGCAGTCTTCAAACGTACCCATCATTCAGCGGGCTCACACTCATGAATACAAGACACAAGTTTATCAAAACTCTGCCGTACCTGCCCAGTCACACACCACAGTAAAATACACCATAAAAAGCACTTCCATACATCTAGTATAAGCACCCCACCCAAGGGAACAAATACTGCATGATAACAGACAATCAGCCACCCAGTGCTGGAAAAACTGGAGTTCCTTGCCACACCCATCCATACACACAACGCTTCAAAGATCTCCCATGAACAAACACAATTTACCATCACACTTACCTACACAAATCATTTTTAAACTGAACAAACACTTGACTAATCTCACAAGCACACAACAACAGCAGCAAGAAACATCAGACAACCAGATTGATGGTCTTCCAAATTTTGCAGAAATGGGGCCATAGGTTAAAGAATGACCGACAAGGTCTTGGGTGTTGTGATTGGCACAACAGAATTAATCATATATGAGAATAGTGTAACTTTTACAAGGGCCCCTTATTTTCTGCCAAAGTACGTGTTTCAACTTTTGTTTTGAGAATCGGCAGTATCTAAAGTCAGTGTTTAGGTCACAGGCATCTAACTGGCCGATCGTGAACTGCCAGTAGGTCTCGAGCTACTTCAAAGTAGCTCTCACATGATAATTACTGGTCAAATGGAAAAAACGTATTCAGTTATGGCCGCGCCCGTTATCATTGCAGGCAGGAGTGCGGATGGGGTAGGTGCGAGAGAGCCAGGACCCAAGTAAAACTTCTGATAAGTTGTGGGAACCCCACTTTCCTAGTCTATGGAGCAACTCTCCCAATATTTAGAGGCGACGTACAGGAGTGGCCATAACTGAATACATTTTTTGCAATTATCCCCTGGCCCGCCCTGACACCTCCTCAGGGTATTAACCTGGATACACTCCACGCCCACAGCACTTTACCCGTTTTTTTTTTTGGTCCTGAAGAAGCGCCACGGATCTTTGAGACCAGATAGGCGTGAAATAGGTCAACCTCTTCTACATTGTAGTTACCTGGGGCTCATTAAGCAGACCGAGGTAACGCCTAACCACTCTGTCAAGGGTACCCTTTCATTAAAAACCATAATTCGGGTAACCTTTACATAGTTTTAACTCACGTTGCACACACCACACCACCCTCTAAGAGGACCCACTCCACACACCTGCATGCTCCTTACGGCGTTTTGTCTCAAACGATCTCCGCTAAAGCGCCCCTTCGGGTGACCCATGGGGCATTGCAGCGCCGGCCCGATGGGGAGCAAAATACCAGATGATGAAGCATGACATCCTTCGGGGTGTGTGAGGGCATCAAGAGACAAGACTTGCTCTTCCCTCACACTAGTGGGTTCTCTATAAAACCTAGGACTACTTACTTCTCACTCTATTTTTTCTCTGCTCCCCTTTTTGCATTGAGCGGGTGACGATGTGCACCCCTCAAACTTGAACAGTGCTCCCTTTTTTTATTCAAACGGTTAACATTAGGAGCACGGGCACTGGAACTATAAACTGCTACCGATCCCCCCCTTTTTTTGCATTTATACAAAAATGTGTTATATACACACACATATAATTATAAATATATCTAGGCTAGATGTAAACTTTTCAAGTAGAACAACTGTGGTATGCAGTGCGAGATAGTTGGATGAATTCATGTATTTGACAATATATGGTTCTGTGTCGCCTCCTTGTCAAAAACATCTGGGGCAAATGCCACAAACAACCTCCCCCCTCCCTAGCCCCCACCCCTATCAGAGACGCCAGTTGTAGTGGCCTGATACTCAGAGGCCAGAAGATGTTTAGAACGACTAACTGACTAGAAGTATTGACCTGGGGAAACCCGGACATGCTCCATCACGTTCACAGTTTCATAGTGATTTATCTGGTGGGTTTTTGGTATTTACATTTTTTAAGATGCCCTATTTTATTTTGGCCAAAGGCAACATTTTTTAGGGGTGGCACAGGTTACTCGACCTCTTGGTCCCAGCATGAAACCCAGAGAACAGACCTTGGTCCAGAGTTCCCTCATCTGTAGCCCTTACACCACTTTAGCAGGAAGGTTAGCAACCACCAAGAACTAGAGGCCAGGGAGCTTCCAAAGATCAGCCGTCCTAAACCAAGCAACATAGGAGAACACTGGCCTTAGAGCCATTGGTAACAGAAATATAGCACCTAGCGCCGAGGAGCTATAATAACCTTTGAGGTCATATCTCTGGCCCAGAAGGTGCTAATATGCCACAACTTTACATCCTTTCACCTTGAGGGTGTTAAAAGGCCAAAGGGAGCAACTTTCCTATTCGCATTGGAGGGCACCAGTGGTAAATGACAAATCCCACACGGGGCACTCCCTGCCACCTGTGACTGCCCAAGTACCCCAAATAAAGGCCTTCCTACCCAGGAGCTAATTTCTCTTTAGGGCTTCAATATAAAGGAAGTAGGAAAACAATACATTCATATGGGCAGTGCTGGGTCTGGGGCTCATGGAAATTCCAGTTACTGCAAAACGTGCTCACCCAAATTCTGAGTTGTATGCCGGACTTCTTTCACGTCATTTTCATTGACTGCATTAGGCTTTGACAACTGTGAGGGGCTGGGTTGAGCGAGTTTAAGTGGATGTATGACGTTACAACGCATGCTTTTACCACGCATGCCTTTACAACGAGGTTTTTACAACGCATGGCTTTACAACGCATAGTGCTTTGGGGCGCTGGATAGTGAATAGTTTAATTTACTATTCCAACTCCAGTCCCCGTGGATAGTAGGGAAGGTGTTGGATAGTAAATTGTACCTATTCCCTATCCTAGAGCGCCCCCCAGCGCAATGCGTTGTAATGGTTTGCGTTGTAAAAGTTGCGTCGTAAAGGCACTGTGTGGTAAAAGTTGCGTTGTAAACGATGTTTCCCATTTAAGTGTGCCTTTACGGCGATGGTAAGAACATGCTTTCCTACACCGTTGCTTGCTTGGGACAGTGATGTGTAACCTGGTTTCATACACACTTTCAAAAACATACAACTTTAACATTTGATCAATCAAAGGCTGGAAGGTCGCGGCCTGCATGACATCATTGGCAAAATATCGGATTGGTTGCGGGTTGCAGAAAACGGTCAACAAGGGAAGGACCAATAAAAAAACTCCAGCAAAATTCTAATTCTACAATGAGTGACATAAAAAACACGTGGGTCAGAGATAGATCTGCTTTTCCACATGACCTCTGTGTAGAGTACTTCACTTAAATCATGTGTACAGCGACCCTTCACACAGAACATAGAGAGTTGTAAATACCAAAGAAGAAGGGAGCAGAAAAACCGAATATTTTGATGCACCAATGTTGCCATTTCGGTGCTTCAAGAAGGTACAGAATGGGGTTCGATTCCTCATATCAGGTGGTGGAGATCAATAAATTGGCACAATAGGTGAACAGTTACAGCTGGTTTTGCTATCTGTATTCTTATTACATGAATTAGGGGGGTGGATTCATTTTGAGATAAGTGATAGGGACAGGTAAAGATTGATAAAAGAAGGTAGATCATGACCCGCTATTATTTTGGCCAACTGGGAGGTGAGGACTTGTCGTGCAACAAGGGTTCAATAGACGGACAATTTTGCACATGGTAAAGGCAAACAACTGGAAATCTCTGAAGAGTTAACTAACACAGTGCTTTTTAACAAGGAGGTGGTAGGGAAGAAATTGTGATACTCTCTCATAAGAGAGAAAGGCCCTAGTAAGTACACGCGTGGCGGAGGAAACCATTTTTGAACCAAGAAGGAGAGGCTGACCATTAGCCAGATCATAGCTAGGAAAAGTGACTCAGGGGATCCAAGCGGTCAGTTAATACTCTGTAAGAATCTCCTGCAAGCTCAGACCGGTTTCACGGCGAAGGTTATCCTTCCACTTACAAACACAAATGGTTTCAGGACGAGATACTTGACTGGCTGTTTTTAGAGGAAAATTTACTTCATCGCTAATTTTTGATTGGTTAACTCAAAAGGTTTTGCCCTGGGGTACTGTAATCTGTCCCGCAACCCACCATCAAGCAGCACTACGGCATAAGATTGCGAAGACCAATGTGAAATGCCCCTTCTGGCAGCACAGTAAGAAATAGTAAGAACTATTCTAGTACTGAATCATGGAGCACAGGATTTCATATCTGCCTGGTAAATGTCAATTCCGCCTTACCTGTGTGTGTTCGGATGTGCCCCTGTAGCAGCCAGGGGCGGGAGAAGGCCTTGCTGCAAATCCTACAGACGCAAGGTAGAGTGTGAGTGCGGATGTGCATCTTGAGGGCACCCAAGCTCACGTATTCCTTCTCGCAGTACTTGCAATTGAAGTTCTTCCTGGACGAAAGCTCACAGTGAAGCTGTCTGTGCTTGGCAAGGCCAGAGAAAGTGTGGTAGGACCTATGGCAGTCAAAGCAGTCAAACCTTGCCGGTACCTCCAAGGCAGAGGTATTCTGCACGCCGGGGAGTCTGTTGGATACCTCATTACATTGCTCTAGCTCTGGCCTTTTAATTGTGTTTGGTGAAGATGGGAAGTGGAAATTGTTCAGGGTGTCTTTGAGAGGTGTGACCAGAGCTCTATGATGCAAAGAGTCATTCAGACTGATATCTATGGCTCTGGTGCTGTAACTGAAGCTCTCTTTGTTGTCTGCGTCTAGCGTTATCAGTGTGATGACCGAGCTTCTGTCCCATGGATTTCCGCAGCAGACAGAGGGTGCTGCCCCATTCTGGCACACAGAGGGGAGGATCGGGACACCGGAGACAGCCAAGTCATCAGCTACACCTGAGAGAAAAATAGGAGGATTTATTTTGACGCCCATCGATTTGCACACATAACTATTCAAATAAAGTTGAAACAACTGCATTGACACCTGTTAATCCTAGAAAATTTAGAACTCTTGCTTTCTCACCAGTGATGAACCTGAAGCAACATGCCGGACTCAGCAGTCAACACAAGATTTTAGAGCAGTTGAATGTTGAGAGCTCCATTGATGACAATGAAGAGGTTCAGCAGCAATAATGGATGCTATAAACCTTGTGCTCCATCATTCTAATGCTCGTCGTTCTGTTTTTAGGTCTGCTATTAGCCAAGATCTTCTGATTTTACTACATTGCATTCTTACTTCTAGGGGCTTGCCGCCAGCCCTCTTCATCAATTGGTTTGTTATGGTGTCATTTACATTCTTCTTCCACCTATTACAGCATATAACACATGACCATAAATCCACCCATGTCATCCATTGCTAACTTCACTGTGAGTAACTGCATTCTGCCCGGTCACAAGGAGCACATCCACAGAAAGTAGTTACCTTGAGTGCCTTGAACTACTGTGGCAGTGTGTACTTTAAGCCCCAAAAATATTTTTGCATTTAGCCAACTTTTTTTTCTTTTTTATTGATGATGGTCAGACAGCTACTCCAACAATACCACGTTGGAAAAAACTGAAGTGACAAGAGTGGAGGGGCATAGAGTAGAATGGTGTAGAGTGGAGTGGTGTACAGTGGCGCAGAATGGCGTAGAGTAGAGTGGCGTAGAGAGGTACAGTTGTGGATGTAAGAAACTAAAGTGTCAACAGGGAAAGTAGATAGGGTGAAAGAAACATAAATAAGAAGCTGTATGCCCATGTTAAAAGTAGAAAAGTACACTGCACGTCCAGGAATACTACAGGAACACTTCTAAAATAAAAATAAATAGTGCAATTTAAAAATACGAAAAGGAAGATCAAAGACGAGAAATAACACATAAATGGTCCATGCTCCAGGGAGGAGCAAACACAAGAAAGTAAGGGAAGTCTACGGAACTAAACAATCAAAAGATTGCAAACGAGTGCGACAGTGAAAACAACTAATGGTATGCTGTGGGCAGGTTGTAAGCCCACAGAATTGTAAACAATACGTCTGGCAGCACATAGCTCTGTAGGCAAGACCTAAAAATGTGACCTGTAAAAGGAAGGACTCACAGGGAGGGAGCACATAGTGTTTTTTGTGCAGTAATTAAAAGAATGCAAGCAAACAAAAGTAAATGAAAGATAGACACCATATTGTGATTTTAAAAACAGGCAACCAGCTAGGAACAGATGTGAATTTCAGTATCCAAATATCACTTTTCCAGCATTGGTACAGAAATGTACAAACAAAACCCTAGAAGTGCTGTTGGAAGAGCTTCAACCAGAGATTCCTCGACAAACGTGATTAGAACAACATTATTTTGCTGTGGTCATGCTTCAAGGGTTTCAACAGCATGAGTTCAAGATCTTGGTTATGGAATCATATTTTATACTCATATAATCAACAATTTGTTCCTACTGGATAGCAAAACGGCTGAGCACAGACATACAAAAACAGTGTGCGGGTATATAAATAAATCACACATTTATGGTGCAGGATTTACACCCAGTGTAGATGCTGGTTTTAATTTATAATGTGCACACACAGATCCTGCATGCCCACTTACAGAAATAAAACACCATTTTCTTCTTTTGGGATTTTTTCTTGCAAATTAGTCAGGACATGTAGCCACTTGTGTATGTTATTTATAATATTCAGGAAGACTTTGCTCTCAGGGTAACCATCACAGAATGTGTTCCATCTCTCAGTAAAGCATGAGACAGATGAGGTTGGCCTGCAGGAGAGTATGAAGCAATGAACGAATGTTGCTCTGATCTGGATTAATTATTTATATAGTTGAACAAGCACAGACAGACAAAGCCAATAGATCTCTCCTATTGGAGAACCATTCGTTTTTTGTCCATTTATTTTAGCCATGTTGTACAACATAGTGGATGCTAGCCAGCATGGTTGAAAGTTAGAAAAAAGTACTATAATGCAGCCAGTGCTGACAGTGAGGGTCAGTGATCAGTTTTCTTAGTATGCGAGGTTCAAAAAAGTGCTAAATTATCGTATGTCCGAGCTGAAGTTCACCATTTTCGCCAGGCATGAAGACAGCACCAAAAAGGCCATGCAGAATAGGGAGTGGAGTGCGGATTGCATCTTTGTAGCATCTTGACACCGGTTGGTGTTATCTTTGGGTATTTTTTCCCCAGGCAAAACAGGAGGAGGACAGCAACGAAGAGGGAGATGGTGGTGTCTGGAGGGAGCAAGAAACAATGGGGATGGGGTGGACCAGACAAGCAACAACGCAGGAGGATGGCAGGGGAATTGGCAAGCAACAATGTGTGTAGGAAGGGCATGAAAGTAAAAGGTAAAAAAAAGTACCTTTAAAAAAGGGTAGCAGTGTAAGGACACTGCACAGAGGAAGCAGTGCTTGAGCCATGCTTCACGGTAGGGACAAAGATACGAAGAAGTACAGGCGGCATTTGCTGACACAAGGAAATCAGAGTGATTAGGAAGCTAACCAATGGTTGGGCTCTAATAACCTTAAATGAATAGTCTTGAAAGCGACAGAGTATGTGATCTCCCAGGTGAGGCCTAAAGTATAGGGCGTGGGATGGTGGGGACAAACTGTCAAAGCGGAGATGTATCGGTCAAACATACTGAAGGAAATAAAACAACCAACACTGCTCCCAAAACATTGTGTCATGCCTACGTGGGAACAGCCTTTACCAAACAAGTAAGTACCATGCAGGTGTTTTATTTTTAAATAACATACTTTGTAAGTTAATACAAGTGATGTTTAGTGTTTAGGGGTGGGTAGAGGCAAAGGAAGCTGAGGGGGACTTGAAGGTTCTGGAGTGGAAGAAGGGAGGTGATGGTGACTTGAGGGTTCATGGGTAGGTAAAGGTAAAGGGAGATGAGGGTGACTTGAGGACTGAGGGGTGGGTATAGATAAATGCAGGGGAGGTAACTTGAGGGTTCGGTGGTGAATAGAGGGAAAAGTAGGTGAATGTGAATTGAGGGTTCAGTGGTGGGTAAAGGGAGATGAGGATAACTTGAGGGTGGGGCAGAGGTGAGGGTGACTTGGGGGCTCAGGGTGGGGTAGAGGTAAAGGGAGAGGAGGGTGACTTGAGAGCTCACAGGCAAATAGAGAAGAGGTGAGGGTGACAAGGGTTTTAGGGCGAGTAGAGGTAAAGTGAGATAAGGGTTATGTCGTGGGTAGATGGAAAGGGAGGCAAGGGTGACTTTTGTGCTCAGGGGTTTGTACAGATAAAGGGAGGTGAGGGTGAATTGTGGGTTCAGAGGTGGCCAGATGTAAAAAAGAGACAAGGGTGACTTGATTGAATAGCATGATATTGTATAGCCTGTCATTGTACAGAAGGGTATGGTATGGCCTTTTATGATATAATATGGTATGATATAATATAGACTGCCATTATAATGTATGGTATGTTATTGTATAGTATGGTTTGTTATTGTATAATATAGTATGTTATGATCTGTTATTGTTTAGTATGGAACGGTATGAGTATGGTTTGGTGTGTTATTGAGATGTAAACCTATTGCCAGCTAACAGTATGCATACAGATGCATTTAGGCAAGCGCCAATATCACTGGTTGGTACAATTTACAAATCATGAAACTTACGTTGGGTTTCCAAAATAGGAAAGGAAGGCAGCATTACACAGAATGTGACAACAAGGATGAGTCGTAGGGCCTAAACAAACGCACCCTTAGTGAATTCTGCAACATGTAACTTTTTTCAAATGTAAAAAGCATGGTCTGTTGTATGACTGGCCAGAGAAAAGCGGCTTAATTGAATGATAAGTTCTGAAAAGTCTGGAAAGCAAACAACGCGTGAAGGGAGCGGTGGATCCTAGATGAAATGGCATAAAAGCAGCTGAAAAAAAGACAGAGTGGCATAGCAGCGTGAACAAAGGAGCATACAAACAAAGAATACACACTCAAACTAAAATACTAAAAATATATATTTTTAAAAGGGCCACAATTCAAGGGCAGCAGTGCGGAAGAACACTACTCAAGAAATCAATCAGTACTTGATCCATGCTCCAGGGAAGAAAATGAAAACACAGGGGCGACGTGCAGCCAACCTGGGCAACGACACACTCACCAATGAAGAGAAAGAAAACAAGAGCGACAATGAACCGTCCAATGGTGAGAAATTCCCAGGCTAACAGCGCCTTCTTAAAGTTTTTTTTTTGTTTAAAATTTCATCGCAAGCGACAGCGCATGCACACGGTTTCAGGTGATAACCAAAAAGCATGTGCATTCCTCTGACGCTGTTCAACATTACACCTGTAGGTCATGGCCGATTATCCTCCCAACAGTTAGCCTGCTTGTACAAAATATTTACGAGTGAAATAACTGTGTGGGAGGGAAAAGACAGTAGGATAAAGGAATCTAGTCGCCCACAACAGGAGTCCAAAGCCTTACGTCTTTCTTTAGGATTGTCTGCAAAGGTGGAAGCTAATTTGCAGCTTGGGACACACTTATTTTGAGTAGATTACATGGGAGTCTGCAATCCAGGTATAAAAAAAAATACTTTCATATTCAAGTTCAGACGTGACATCAGTACTCAACTGTAACAAGAAAATGATTTAGCTGCTCAGTGAAAAAGAGAACTGGCTTTCCTGAAATGCACCATCATTGGTAGAAAGGAGAAAACTATGGCAGCATTTTATTCTTTTTCAATGGCTATGCTGAATTTCATAAAAGGAAGACTCTCTTTCCCGGTCAAAACATTAGATGAACTATGCTGATCTTTGAATGTGACTTACATTACACTGAGTATAGTATGTTGTTCCAACAAATTATTAGCTGTATATTTGTATACTCAAAGTGAAGTACAGATTGTGCATTACATACTCATTCACATGGAGCAAGAAACCCGTGGATTTTTTTTTTTTTAAAGAACAGGGTAATAGCGGTACCCTGCGTTATAAGGCATAAAATACCCTCTTCCATAAGTTACATTGATATTTTCAGGATGTCTTCAAGAGCAAAGCTGACATTTAACCTATCCTAAATGGAATAATCTGGTCAATGGAAATCCAGTAAATGTGCCATCGCTCTGGCTCCTCTAGAGCAGCATTTTCATTGGACACCCCGCGTAAAGTCTATAGCAAAATAAGAACACACTCACTCCATCTTCAGAGTTTTTGTTGGGGTCTGTGTCTAGTGTCTGGGGTAGTGTCACTTCTAAGTTATGTTAATTTTTGGTAAAACGCTGACCTGTAGAAATAGGGACATTTGCCAGAAAAGGATTGACATCCAAAAGGGTGGCGGGATACAACAGAGTCAGTCGTATGCCCATTGATCTTTTAGAGGGCAGCCGCTTGTCGAGTAACCTCTGTGTTCGTCTGAAATTACCCCAGCCCAAGTAACACATTACCCACTTCAGCACCAGCACCGAGGATTACACACAATGGTGTAGAGTGGATCTCAAACATGTGTTCATGGTCAGTGTACTGAACAAACAGATAATGTTCAAAGGAGGCTGCACTTCAGGCAGGAGTCACCCACACAGCAAACAAACACCTGTCCCATTCCTGCAGCCCAGGGACAGTCAACGCCTAGACAGAGGGGACAGAAGACTATGCTTTGAGCAAATGGATTTGGGGTAGGGGGAAGGGGGTTTAAGGGTTAAGCTAAATAGCCAATAAGGCAAAAAAAAAAAACTCTGCAAGGAAGGCAAAAAAAGATAAAATCCAAATAATGGGAAGTTAAAAGTAAAATGGACAACATCCCAACTTGCTTTTAAAGTGTTGGGTATTGGCACTTCTTCTAACTTTAAAATAATTCATGGGCTAAAAATGCCTTCATGCACGTTCTGAAAATACCTTAAATTAATCAGCACAACCAGTAAATAATATAGAACTCCGCATCTTATTTCACAGACAGTCTCCACTGGACAGGCGTTATTTTTTGATTACTCTATTCGTGTCTTTCCTCTCTAAGCTCCAAACAGCCACAGCTCTCGAAGAGGCCTTGTGTTGCCATACCGCACACTGAAAATAAGCAATACAGCTAAAGAGAATTAAAAACTAACAAGTCAAAATCCAGTGTATTCACTTTTTTCTTCCAGGGCCAATGACAAGCTACAGACCACCCAGGTAAATCATTGCCTCTAGTACAATAGAAATCATGAAAGGCAACATGGGGGCTGCAGAGTGAATTATACTCCTCCAGCTCATTACAAAATAGTTTGTGCGCCTCTCTCACACTTCCTCCTCCTCCATACTGCTAGGTGCAGCACCCCAACACAACAGCACCTCTCCAGTCACTCATGCAGGACACCAAAATGCTTACCACTTAGGATGACAACAAATACAGCACTCTTCTAGCCAGGCACTCCCAAGGCATAGTATGCCACTCATCTGAAAAAGCGCCTTGGCACCCCACAATGAGATATGAAGTGCCATGTAAATGTCACAATACGAAGTGCCTAAATTAAGAGCCTGGCAGGTGGCTGTCCATCAGTCCTAGTGAAGGAGATCATTACGTTTACCACGCTGACATACGGCCAGATTCATCAAGCTTAATTGCGCTCGCAAAGGGCCAGACTCTGAGAATCTGGCCCTTTGCGAGTGCAATTTTTGCATTTGGGATTCATCATCCCAAATGCAAAATTCGCTAATAAAGAATTCGCACATTTGCGAGGAATTGCATTTAAGGAATCTCTATTTGAGATTCCTTAAATGCAATTCATGAACCATTTTAAAATTGCGAAATCGCAATTTTGGGCCGCTATTTACCGCGAGGTCAAACCTCGTGGTAAATAGCGAAAACTTAGAAAAATGCATTTAAATGCATTTTTCTAAGTTGCATGTTACACACACACACACACATGTCCTTTGGACATGTGTGTGCGCAACACCAATGTAGATTACATTTCAGGGGTGCTACAGGGTGTCCTTTGGACACCCCTGGCACCCTTGAAATCGCATCCTTATTTGCGATTAGCAAATTGCTAATCGCAAATAAGGAATGTTAGGAATCGCAATTTATTTAGCGATTCCTACATGAATCCCGTTTTGCAAGTCCTTAATAGCGATTCCTTAATGATCGCTATTAAGGACTCGCAAAACGGGACAATGATGAATCTAGCTGATAGTGCTGACATCACTTCTGGCCCAGCAGTGATCTCAGTACTTTCAGAGGAACAACCATCTTAAAAGTGGGAGTTTGTTTTTAATAAACAAAAAAGAATTGACCCCCACAACAAGGGAGCTTTTTCCCCTTGGTGTGAGGTCATTCATATTCTCCCTATCACAATGTTTTTCCTGGCTAGGAGCTATGGTGCCCTAAGTTGTTCCGATGGCCAGCAGTCAGTCAAATGTCCTGCATACACAAAGCCTTGTCACCTCGTAGCAGATCATACCTTTTGTGGGTGTCAATTACACATGCAGCTTTCAAGACGGGGAATAAAATAACCAGGGAAGGTCACAATTAATTTATAATGCAGCTAGTTAAAACACTATGGGCCAGATGTAGGTAGCCAAATACCGGTCGGTTACAGGCCGATTTCGGCCGTTACCGACCGGTATTTGGCTTTTGAGATGTAGGTGGGTCAGAATTTACAGAATCGATATATTTACCGATTCAGTAAATTTACCACTTCGGTATTTTACCGAATCGGTAAATATACCGATTCTGTAAATCCATATGTAGGTGGCACAGTTTGCAGTGCCACAGGCCCTTAGGATTTCTTATTTTACCACCCAATCCTATTGGGTGGTAAAATACCGAATTCCAGTGTACATGCACATCTGTGCATGTACACCTATGCCATGTGACACACAGACATGCCCTTAGGGCATGTATGCGTGCCACATGGCACACAAGCCTGCATTTGGGGTGCTACAGGGTGTCAAAGTGACACCCCGTTCTCCCCTGCCAGGATTCGGAATTTACCGATTCTGTAAATACCGAATCTGTATTTCACATTGATTCCTATGGGCTTCAAGGCCCATAGGAATCAATGGGAAATACAGATTCGGTATTTACAGAATCGGTAAATACCGACTCTTACAGAATCTGAATTTTTTTTTCCTACATCTGCCTACTTCCAATTTACCGACTCTTAAATACCGATTCGGTATGAGTCGGTATTTAAGAGTTGGTAAATCGGAATTACCTACATCTGGCCCTTAGTGAGTGTATGTGCCTGCTGTAGAGCTGGCAACTCAATTTGAAGAAAAAAAAAGATACCGTGTACACAATGTCCGATTTATTTATTTCGATTACTTGAAACGTGAACACTATGCACCGAGGGTGTTCTTCATTTCGTCTAATACACAAATCTCATCTCGAATGACATATTAGCAGGGGCCTGAAATTTGAAGGACCAAATTGTGCATCAAGTTTGTTGTATGCATTATGCAGGTAGGAAAGGCATACGAGCTCTTCAGCATTTGTTTTGTGGGGTTCTGTCATTTGTATGGACTAATATCACTCTCTGCAGTTTTGGGGTGCCCTTCCCCACAGTCCTTAGGTTTGTGGTTTATCATTCAATGATGTAATGATGGCAATGTATGGTTGGATCTGGTCATTGCAACGAAGCATCTGATCAGTGATGTTTAGGAGTATGGTTTCAACGAAAAAACAACTCTGACTAAAACTGGAGACTGGCAAATGTGTCAGAGTCAATGGTCCTAGGACGTTGCCGCGCGGCTGATTTCTAGAGGGTGTAGAGCTGGCCGCTGCCCAGCTAGTTATGGAGGGTTGTGCAGATAGGAAGCCTTCCTCTGCTACATATGTGGTTTGCATGCTGTGTCATGTACCCTGGGCTGGCAGATGTTCTAGCTAACATTTTACACTAGTTCTCTTAGGGTTTATGAGGGAGGGGAGTGTGCACTGTTGACTGGCATTACTTTACCAACTAGCGGCCTTTAGTGCCATTGTGACTTTGTCCAATTTGGTATTAAGGCACTGGCATTTATAAGACGTGGGTTAGATGTTGTGTTTCCATCTCCTTGACAATTAGATGTCTTTGGCACTTTACTGTGCACTTGAAGGCCATAGATGGTCACATCTGTTAGTTCAGGGAGGGAGTGTATTAAGAGTGGGGTGTGCCCTTAGCACTGGCTTGCTATGCCAGCTGGGTGGCAAGGAAGTAGTGCGGTTTGCTCGAAGGTGCAGTTGACTATCTAATGCAATGTTGTTAATATATGTTAATAACTTTTTCAGCACCCCTTAGAACGACTCAAGTGGAAATCCCAGTTCTTATTAATTTAACATCAACTTCAGATAATTTACAGTGGCTATGAAAGCTGCCCAACCCCCCCAAAATTAGTAATGGGTTGCCTTTTTGAAGATACCAATGGCGAAACAATAGTTTCTTCCTTCACGTCCCTTTGTGAAAAAAATAGATTATCTTTCCTACTACCTGTTAAATCGGCTCCCCGGTGTCCTCGCTGGTTTGATCGTGAATGCGCACTTGTTAATTGTCGGTTAAGAGCGCCTTAAACACAGAGCCCCAAGATTGTACATTAGTGACTGCTTTACAGCAGGATTATAAAGCAGTCACAACCAAGAGAAGGGCTGATCTCATTAAACAGCAGTGGTCTTTATTAACTGTTACAGCCAACTCCTGAGACAATAAAATATTTTGGACTGCTGGGATTAGTGGGCTCTCCTTTGCCCAGGGAGGAACATCAGTCTGTTACACTTTGCAGACATATATAGAGAGGATATTCCTACTCTCTCGTGGCTTTGGCTAGAGGGAGTCCCACTCAAGTTTGTTTATCTCTTTGCCGGAAGTTGAGATTGGCATTCAAGAAGGTGCAGGAGGTAAAGCACCCGGGACCGAAGCTGTCCCTATTGACACCATCAAATGTAATGTAAATCTGTGGGCGCCACTGCTGACAAATGCATAGACCAGTCTGAACTATTCTTCAATTCCCTGTTCCTGGACTTCTTCGTTTGTTGTTCCCATTTTCAAACAAGCATTTACAATGCAATGGTTTCGCCTTTGGAAAAGTTAGAGCTATTGGAATTGTAAATGACAAAATTTGTATTAATGTGTTGGTTTTGAAAACAGATAAATAAATAGCATTGTCATTTACATTGCCATTAGCTTAATCTCTTAACAGAAAACTGTTGGACCCGGCCCTTTGGGCAGGTTCACCCCGAGACTTTTTGCTTTTTCCTAGCCTGTTTCTGGAACCTGGTGGTGGTGATTTTAGGCCTCTGTGCACTTTTTCACTTTGGTACAGAGTGTAAAGTGCTTGAGCTCTCTGTGTATGTGTGGTGAGTGACCTGCCCTCCCATAGGAATGAATGGGGAATATGTATGCCCATGGTAGTTCCTGATGTGTGGGGAGTGCAGGGGCGAGTTTGGTATGAGAGAACTCGTGAGACTGAATCCTGCAAAAAGGTATATGCGGCATGATTGTGTCTAGTCTAGAAGTGCCACTTTTAGAAGTTGGCATATTTGTGTAATTTGTGTCTGGCGTGTGATTGGCTGGTGAGCCTGGTCCAGGAGTGCCTGGGCCTGCTTGTGGATTGACTGTCTGGTTGGAGGATGACAGGGGCTGGAGAGGAGAGCCCCAGGAGGTTGTCTGAGTCAGCCCGTGGATGAAAGGCAGCATCTGCTGCCAGGAAAGTGGGAGGAGATAGCACCTGATAGTGAAGGGCTGTGCCTGCCTGACCACAATGCTGGCTCCACCTCCCGCTGGGCGACTGTCACCTCTGTCCCTGATACTGACAGGACTTCCCTATAACCAGTTCTAGCTGATTCTCACACTGCCTGCACAAAGACTTCAAAGACTTTTCCCTGTATAAGAAGGGTCTGTGTCCCCTTCCAATTTGTTCTTGTTTTCAACTTGAATCTACCAGGGGCGGGCGCTGCCCAGCCCCTGGATGCCTGGAGGACTCCTGGGGGACCCCTCTGCCTTACCTGGGCTGAGGGGGGGGGACTTTGCTGGACTTTTCCTGATTCCCCCTAGCGCCTGGGAGCGCTTTGCCCTGCTTCCAGCGCTTGAGAGCGCTCTATTTTGCCTGTGGCGCTTGGGAGGCGCTTTATCTCACTGCTAGCGCTTATGAGCGCTTTATTTCATTTGTAGCGCTGGGAGCGCTGTGATTTTACCCCTCAGCGCGTGGTAGCGCTGTTTTGGCCGTCCGCGGCTGCCCACGCCGCATATTCATTTTTTAAATGTATTTATCTCGAGGGAGCCCACCCCTCGGATAATGATTCCCCGCCTGCCTGCCTAAGCGGGGCCGCTGCGCTGCCCGCAGCGACCCGGAAGTGTTCCCGCCCCCGCCCGGGGACACGTGGAGCCCCGGAGGAGAAGTGCTGGCTGGTGCGGGGCTCCCGTGGTCTGGAGGGAGCCCCGAGAGACGGTGGAGCAGTGCGGTGGGGGCGCGGGGCACATTGTCGGTGCCCGCCCCCGCCACAAGTCCGACCTGCCGTGTGTGAGGAGGCCGAGGGGAAGAGTGAAGATGGTGGCGGCAGCAGGGCTCCCATGTAAGGGAAGAGCCCTGCCGGTGCGGTGAAGCCCCGGATCCCAGGAGGGGGCCCGGGGGAAGAGGCAGTGCGGCGTTGTCCTTGCGAGGCTCCTGTGAGGAGAGGGGAGCCCCGCGCTGGTGAAAGGACGTTCTGGCCGCCCGTGTGGAGGAGGAGCCCCGCACAAGAGCCCAGTGAGCAAGAAGGGCTGGGGGGGGGCTCTGGGCAGCCGCTGTTGGTGCCGATTGAGAGGCACAGAGTCAGGGCGGCCCCAATTGGCAGCGGGTCGCCCCAACATAGTCTAGAGCCCCGAGAGGCTCCACCGAGGGCCCGTAGTTGTTTCGGAAGTCCCCGTGAGGGGCTTGGGGGCCATGCTTGTGTAGAGCCCCGAGAAGGCTTCGGGGGCCATGTTAGTTAGAGGGGGCGTCGGGGCACATTGCCGGTGCCCACCCCCTCCTGCCTGCGAAATGCTTTGTTTAGAGCCCCGAGAAGGCTCCCTGATGGCATGATTTGTGCCAGAGCCTGAGAGCTCCAACGTGGGGGCATCATTGTTTAGAGAGCCTGTGTGGCTCAGAGGGGCCATATTTGTTTTTAGAGCCTGTGTGGCTCCAACGTTTGCGACATGGGTGGTGTCCAGAGCCTGTGTGGCTCCAGCAGTGGGCGCAGTTTGCGCCCAAGGGTCAGTGAGGACCCTGTCGCAGTTTGGAATCCCAGCTGCCCAGAAATTAGTGGGCAGCCGCACCGTTTAGGTTTTGGGAGGTTCTCAGGTGCCCAGCAAGTAGTGGGCACCTGCTACGTTTAGGCTTGTGCTTAGACTGGCGCTGCATGGCAGCGCGCCCTGACATTTGGACCCAGGGCATCTTTGCCCCAACAAGTCCAGTTGGCCTAGGGACTGCCACAGGTGGTGGCTTATGTAAGTTGTGCGCAATGTGGTTATCTGCTATGTCTACGATGGTAACTGCCAACTGTGTGTTTTTGTGCTATTGTATTGTTCTGGCACCTCTGAATGTTTTATGCATCATGTGTCTTCCTTTTCCCTGCACTGCACCTCTGAATGTTTTAGGCATCATGTGTCTTCTTGCGCTGCACCTCTGAATGTATTTTATTGCATCATGTGCTTGGTTCTTAACACCGCTGAATGTGTAGGTTTATGCATCATGTGTTTCTCTTTACTACTCCTCTGAATGTTTATTTATGCATCATGGGTAATGTCTTCTTTCCTAGACCCCTAAACGCTGCGTGATACTTAGGTGGTTGTCCTTACACCTCTGAATGTTTTAGGCATCATGTGTTTCTCTTTACTACTCCTCTGAATGTGTTTCATGCATCATGGGTAATGTGTTCCTGTTTATACCCCTAAATGTATTTTTAGGTGGTTGTTCTTTTTAGTACAGGTGGTCCTAGTGAGGTCCTGGTACCTGTTCCCAGTAGTTACTGGATGTGATTTATAACTGTTATCTTGTGCTATACTTATTCTATTTCCTAAAGTGTTGATTCTGACAGTGGCCCTGTCCTGTACATAATCCCTTGTGAATATTGCCCGTGCCAGTTGGCACCATGTATTTTGTGTGATACTATCTGATGTGTTTTTACAATACAAAAGTTATTTCATAATAACCTTGTGTGGAGTTCCTTTTGTGGTGTGCCTAGTATGTTGTTGCTGTTGTGCGCTGGCGCAAATGCTTTACACATTGCCTCCGAGTTTAGCCTTACTGCTTGTGCCAAGCTACCAAGGGGGTTATCTTGGCGTGTGACTTCCTTGCCCTGACTAGAATGGTGGTTTCTGCCTGGCTTTGGGGTCAGCCTTAGCCTACCAGAAATAGCCAGTTCTAACATTGTTGGTCAGCGGAGCGGATTTGGACTTGTGTTTGCGCAGTGCCACAGCGACAGCTTGCTACATTACAAAACTCTGCAGTTTATAGATAGTCACATGTTTGGGATTATTGTTTTTGATTTTTGTTTTTCCTCGAGTGTCATTTTCAAATGTGTTCCTGCGCTTTATGTTTAGTGGCAGATGAGAGAAATGGACAGGGCGGGACGCCAGTAGAGGGGGAGGTTCCCATATATTAGGATCCCTTGCTGGGTCCAGTGCCCAATCCTGTTCCTGTCCCTGTGTGGGTAGATGGAAGAGAGGGAGTGTGGAGGAGAGATGACTAGCTCAGGGGGGTGGTTATCCCCTGAGTGTAGTGTGTGTGTCTGGATTCCCCAGTATGGTAGGATCCAGTGGTGGCAGCTTAAATGTGTCCAGTGTGCGTGAAGTCCCATTCCCAGTTCCCAGAGTATGGTGCCTGGTACTCAGTAAGAAGGGTACAGGTTGAGAGTCAGAGGCAGTGAGGAACTGTCTCACCAGTCTGGAGGGGGGAGTGTGTGGATGAGTGGTGTCTTGAACTGGAGGAGTTGGTGTGAGTTTTTTTTTTTAAGGAGCTTGCACGTGAGGTGTACCTCTGGTGGTGTGCAGGAGGACCTGCAGAGGCACTGGAAAAGAAGGTGGGTGTCTGGTGGTGTTCTAGATGTCTTGCAGAGGCATTAGGAAGTGAACCTAAAAGTAGTGGCTTGTGTATCTGATGATCCTGTGAAGGGGAAGAGGTTCATGTGTAACCCAGCTAGGTCCCAGTAGTATGGTAGGGGTGTAGGGGCTCACGCCCTGTCTCAGTGGAGGCATAGTGAGTGTGGGCGGTGTGTCCCACGTTGGCCCGAAACCCTATCTCAGGGCCTGGAGGGTTCCCTAAGGGAGCGCCAGGTCAGGGGCCTAAGCTGTACATAGGTCATTTGAGGAGGATCTTCCTGTGTCTAGAGGACGGGGAGTGTCTGTAACCAGAACTCCGGCGGTCCTAGTGTTGGGCAGTACCGCTCCTAAGTGGAGGGTGCAGAAGTCCTGGCTCGCTGAGCATTTGACCGTCTAGAGTGCTTGACCATTTTTTTGGGGCCTCTGGAGGTTGTTCCCAGAGGAGGGGGGAGGCCAGGTTCAGGTTCAGCCTGACCTGGAGAGAAGGGCATCTGTACTCAGTGTCCTGACCGGTTTTGGCTTCTGGGGGTACCGCTCCAAGGTGGGAGGGTGCAGAACTCTGGAAGGGGGTGCAGAGGGACGGTGTCCTTACTTCTGACCCCGGTGCAACCTGAGGGTTTAGATCTTAGGTTGGGAGATTAGGAAACTTCTAGGTCAAGAGGAATCTCTGCCAAAGTGGATCAGCTGAAGAGGCTGAGGGGGCTGCCCTTGCTGTGTGTTCTGGGGCTCACCTGCTGTTTGTTGTTTCCACGAAGGTAGAGGAAAGGGGACTTTGCTGTGTGCTGTGTCCCCCCACCTGCTTGAAGAGGAACTGTGCTGTGGGCTTTGTACCTCAGAAGTGAAATAGTTTCCAGGTGGTAGACCAGTGATGGAGTGGGGTCCTGATCTGGTAGGAGAATTGTGTCCTGGTGAGTGCTTCTCTGTGAGGGTGCGGAAACCCAGAAGTAGAGGTAGGGTGGGGCATTCTTGCCCGTGACCTCTGGTCAGCCTAGGTTGTTGGATCAGTGGTAGTTGTAGCTACACTGAGGAAGAGTGGAGAATGGCTATTGTGTGCCAGGGGTTACTGCCCCCCACTCTGTGGATTGGTTAGGACCTGTGATTTGGATGGCCTATGGCCTGGTCCTGGCTGTGGACCGCTAGAGAGTACCAGTGGGGTATCCTAGTTGTGTCAGAGTTATTGTTTGGAGGAAACCAGGTGGGTTCAGAGTGGCGTAGAACTGGAAGGTGTCCCTGCTGTGCGGGTCCGTGTCCGTGTTTTGTCGCCCAAAGCAAGGAAGCCCATCAGTGGAGTGATTGGTCTACCCTGCGTTTTGGCTGGAAGGGGGTTGTGTTGGACCCGGCCCTTTAGGCAGGTTCACCCCAAGACCTTTTGCTTTTTCCTAGCCCGTTTCTGGAACCTGGTGGTGGTGATTTTAGGCCTCTGCGCACTTTTTCACTGTGGTACAGTGTAAAGTGCTTGAGCTCTCTGTGTATGTGTGGTGAGTGACCTGCCCTCCCATAGGAATGAATGGGGAATATGTATGCCCATGGTAGTTCCTGATGTGTGGGGAGTGCAGGGGCGAGTTTGGTATGAGAGAACTCGTGAGACTGAATGCTGCGAAATGGTATATGCGGCATGATTGTGTGTTGTCTAGAAGTGCCACTTTTAGAAGTTGGCATATTTGTGTAATTTGTGTCTGGCGTGTGATTAGCTGGTGAGCCTGGTCCAGGAGTGCCTGGGCCTGCTTGTGGATTGACTGTCTGGTTGGAGGATTACAGGGGCTGGAGAGCCCCAGGAGGTTGTCTGAGTCAGCCCGTGGATGAAAGGCAGCATCTGCTGCCAGGGAAGTGGGAGGAGATAGCACCTGATAGTGAAGGGCTGTGCCTGCCTGACCACAATGCTGGCTCCACCTCCCGCTGGGCGACTGTCACCTCTGTCCCTGATACTGACAGGACTTCCCTATAACCAGTTCTAGCTGGTTCTCACACTGCCTGCACAAAAACTTCAAAGACGTTTCCCTGTATAAGAAGGGGCTGTGTCCCCTTCCAATTTGTTCTTGTTTTCAACTTGAATCTACCAGGGGCGGGTGCTGCCCAGCCCCTGGATGCCTGGAGGACTCCTGGGGGACCCCTCTGCCTTGCCTGGGCTGAGGGGGGAGACTTGCTGGACTTTTCCTGATTCCCCCTAGCGCCTGGGAGCGCTTTGCCCTGCTTCCAGCGCTTGAGAGCGCTCTATTTCGCCTGTGGTGCTTGGGAGGCGCTTTATCTCGCTGCTAGCGCTTATGGGCGCTTTATTTCATTTGTAGCAATGGGAGCGCTGTGATTTTACCCCTCAGCGCATGGTAGCGCTGTTTTGGCCTTCCGTGGCTGCCCACGCCGCGTATTCATTTTTTAAATTTATTTATCTCGAGGGAGCCCACCCCTCGGATAATGATTCCCCGCCTGCCTGCCTAAGCGGGACCTCTGCGCTGCCCGCAGCAACCCGGAAGTGGTTGGCCGGCCAGCCAATCCTGGCGCGGCCGGCCGGAAGTCCCCGCCCCCGCCCGGGGACGCGTGGAGCCCCGGAGGAGAAGTGCTGGCTGGTGCGGGGCTCCCGTGGTCTGGAGGGAGCCCCGAGAGACGGTGGAGCAGTGCGGTGGGGGCACGGGGCACATTGTCGCTGCCCACCCCCGCCACAAGTCCGAGCTGCCGTGTGTGAGGAGGCCGAGGGGAAGAGTGAAGATGGCGGCGGCAGCAGGGCTCCCTTGTAAGGGAAGAGCCCTGCTGGTGCGGTGAAGCCCCAGGTCCCAGGAGGGGGCCCGGGGGAAGAGGCAGTGCGGTGTCGTCCTTGTGAGGCTCCTGTGAGGAGAGGGGAGCCCCACGCTGGTGAAAGGACGTTCTGGCCGCCCATGTGGAGGAGGAGCCCCGCACAAGAGCCCGGTGAGCAAGAAGGGCTGGGGGGGGCTCTGTGCGGCCGCTGTTGGTGCCGATTGAGAGGCACAGAGTCAGGGCGGCTCCGATTGGCAGCGGGTCGCCCCAACGTAGTCTAGAGCCCCGAGAGGCTCCACCGAGGGCCCGTAGTTGTTTCGGAAGTCCCAGTGAGGGGCTTGGGGGCCATGCTTGTGTAGAGCCCTGAGAAGGCTTCGGGGGCCATGTTAGTTAGAGGGGGCGTCGGGGCACATAGCCGGTGCCCGCCCCCTCCTGCCTGCGAAATGCTTGGTTTAGAGCCCCGAGAGGCTCCCTGATGGCATGTTTTGTGCCAGAGCCTGAGAGCTCCAACGTGGGGGCATCATTGTTTAGATAGCCTGTGTGGCTCAGAGGGGCCATATTTGTTTTTAGAGCCTGTGTGGCTCCAACGTTTGCGACATGGGTGGTGTCCAGAGCCTGTGTGGCTCCAGCAGTGGGCGCAGTTTGCGCCCAAGGGTCAGTGAGGACCCTGTCGCAGTTTGGAATCCCAGCTGCCCAGAAATTAGTGGGCAGCCGCACCGTTTAGGTTTTGGGAGGTTCTCAGGTGCCCAGCAAGTAGTGGGCACCTGCTACGTTTAGGCTTGTGCTTAGACTGGCGCTGCATGGCAGCGCGCCCTGACATTTGGACCCAGGGCACCTTTGCCCCAACAAGGCCAGTTGGCCTAGGGACTGCCACAGGTGGTGGCTTATGTAAGTTGTGCGCAATGTGGTTATCTGCTATGTCTAGGATGGTAACTGCCAACTGTGTGTTTTTGCGCTATTGTATTGTTCTGGCACCTCTGAATGTTTTATGCATCATGTGTCTTCCTTTTCCCTGCGCTGCACCTCTGAATGTTTTAGGCATCATGTGACTTCTTGTGCTGCACCTCTGAATGTATTTTATTGCATCATGTGCTTGGTTCTTAACACCGCTGAATGTGTAGGTTTATGCATCATGTGTTTCTCTTTACTACTCCTCTGAATGTGTATTTATGCATCATGGGTATTGTGTTCTTTCCTAGACCGCTAAACGCTGTGTGATGCTTAGGTGGTTGTCCTTACACCTCTGAATGTTTTAGGCATCATGTGTTTCTCTTTACTACTCCTCTGAATGTGTTTCATGCATCATGAGTACTGTGTTCCTGTTTATACCCCTAAATGTATTTTTAGGTGGTTGTTCTTTTTAGTACAGGTGGTCCTAGTGAGGTCCTGGTACCTGTTCCCAGTAGTTACTGGATGTGATTTATAACTGTTATCTTGTGCTATACTTATTCTATTTCCTAAAGTGTTGATTCTGACAGTGGCCCATGTGGCCCTGTCCTGTACATAATCCCTTGTGAATATTGCCCGTGCCAGTTGGCACCATGTATTTTGTGCGATACTATCAGATGTGTTTTTACAATACAAAAGTTATTTTATAATAACCTTGTGTGGAGTTCCTTTTGTGGTGTGCCTAGTATGTTGTTGCTGTTGTGCGCTGGCGCAAATGCTTTACACATTGCCTCCGAGTTTAGCCTTACTGCTTGGCCAAGCTACCAAGGGGGTGAGCAGGGGTTATCTTGGCGTGTGACTTCCTTGCCCTGACTAGAATGGTGGTTTCTGCCTGGCTTTGGCGTCAGCCTTAGCCTACCAGAAATAGCCAGTTCTAACAAAAACCTATTGCACGATTGCTACCTAGGCTTGTGCATTAATCTTGAAACATCCAGTTGGGGAAAAACGCTTCTTTATGTCATCAATGGGCAAACACACTTTCCTTGTGACACAAGACATTCCTGACAGCTAGCTGCACCACAAAGGCATTCCCAGCATCCGTGTGTAACAGCACCACTGCCTGAACTGCTGTGTGAAATGGTTCAAACTGGTACAGCCTTCAGAGGACAACTGAAACTTCAATGACAACTGACTAGCACCATAATGTTAACTATAAAGACTGTCCACATCCCAAATTCAGATGGCTAAATGCAATACAGCGGGCACCAACTTCTCCAATACAGTCAGCCTTGGAAAGGCAGCTGGTGTGCACGCACAGAATGGGGGAAATCCTGTTCAGACAAACATCCACATGAACCAATCGTGGCTAATTACTCCAGATTGCCAGAGGAACCATCCTTTTCGAATCTTGAACCACAGCAGATTCAGCACAAAGTATCTCAGTTGGAAGTGAATGCCCACCCTTGGGGGAACTTGCAGGGCCTGGAAGACCCAACCCGACATACAACTCACAACATCAGAGGCCCAATTCCCACAGGCCACAATCTGAGTACAGGAAAAAAAGAAGGCACCATGGTCATCCCTGGCCTACCTAGGAGGGTAGCATGTCCATCGGACTCGGCAGGTTTCTTCCTCAGATATAAAGGGGGGAAAAAAGCCCAGCAGATCACTAAGCAACCAAGAAAGAAGCGTCTAATTTCTGGTGGGGACAGACTAGCAAGAAAAATTCTGAACAAAGTGGGGCATTCATGACATGCACAAAAGTAACAAAAATCAAAAGCATAAGAGCAGACAAAAAAACACTGTGGAAGCCGGCGATGACCCCATAAGCGGTACCTCCTGAAGGATCGTCGGGGAGACTAAATGCAGGCAGGCTCCAGTGGGGCTGAAGGGTCTAAACGCCCTGCTCAAAACACCTGCGGTCCCGTCGCGTGGAAAGAAGTGCTGGTGAGAACGGGAATCTATGCAGAATAAACCCATCACGTGAGAGAAGGGTGGTTTTCCTGTTAAAAGTGAAAATAAACTCAAGGCCGCTGCCATACCACGACGGGAAGGTCATGCAGCGAAAAGCACCCGCCACTCCCTTCTGGAGACAGCTCTGTAAATGTGTAAATGCCCGGAGACACGGAGCCCTGATCAATCCAATTAGAACACACACTGCAAAAATACCTAAGGTCTTACACAAGAGCACACGTTACAAGAGGTGCCGGGCTTTGCAGCGGGCAGCTGCCCTGCAAGCCTCGACATGCTCCGTGTGGACAGCCTGGAATGCCAGCCTCCCAGCACTGCCCTTTCCACTCACCGCAGCCTGGCACAGAGGTGGCACCGTCTGATATTAGTTCAAGTTAAGATGTGACTATTAAACAACGCACTTGTGCAAACCGTGGGTCTCAGTCTGCCAACAGCTATGAAGAAATATTCGCAGGTGCCCTCCCGTGTGTTGTGTGTGTGCTTCACTTACCATTGCTCGTCCGTATACTACAGCCACACATACTCACTCCACAGTAAATATCACCGGACTTGGCAGACTGCTGCTTCAAGGAGCCCTGGGCTAGCGAGCTGCTTGGAAACGGGAAGACGGGCTTCACCAGGGCTTAACACGCAAGCAGGTCTCACTGTCTTAACAATGCGTGTAACAACTTCGATTTACGTTCTTTACACGGATGCTTTACACGGGCTTAAGGGGGGGGCGGACAGCGGGATACACAAAGACACGGACTGCGGGAGGGGGGACGGACAGCGGGATACACAAAGACACGGACAGCGGAAGGGGGGACGGACAGCGGGATACAACCATGCGGGACCAGGACGATTTTAGCAATGAGTAAAAACATCCACATAAAAAAAAAAAGTACACGCAAACAGCCGCATGACGTAGCGAAAAGCCTAAAAATCGCCGGAATGCCCACGAATCTGCTTGCAGAATGACGAGCAGATCTCTCTTCCAATAGCTAGCCTCCATTTATGGAGCTAGCCAATGGAAAGAGAGGGCGGAACAAAGCCACACAGTGTAAGTCATTAGATTTCGCCTGCACGAAAGGCTACTTGCGCAGATTTCGACACGCGAAACCTAAAAAAGGAGCCCAACCCTTTAAAACCTGGAAGGCACGCCTTTTCCCAGAATGCATTATATATGCATTCTGGGAAAAGGTGTGCCTTCCAGGGTACACACACACATAATATATATATATATATATATATATATATATATATATATATAAATATTCACTGAAAAAACCATAGGTTTCACACCAGTTATAGTTAGGTGGAAATTTTACTCGCATAAAACCATTGAAATTCCCACATTATAGTTAGTTGGACTCTCTATAACGTGCGCGTGCAATCCACTGCTGATGACGTCACATATTACATCACTCATGACATGGTCAGTGACATAACTCATGACATCACTGATGACATCTCAAATGACATCACTGATGACAACATCCTTGTGACAAAGTGGCAGACCTCCTATCAGCATAAAATAACCTTTGACACACATTCAAAAACAGAAACTAACAGTTTCTTAAAAAAGGAGAAACCAATACCAATTACAACAACTTATTAGGTAATTCCAACATCTACATACACATCCACTCATTCACCAACAGTTCTATATAGTCACTCATGCATGTACCTACTCATCATATGTACTCATACACCTATACATCCTGTTACACACTAATACTCATCCAAATAGTTACTCAAAAAACCATTTACTTGATTATACTGCTATATACACACCACTACACATACTTCTACAGAAACTGAAACATATTTACTCTCTTAAACAATCAATTATAAAAACACATACTCACTAACCCACCCATACACACAATCATCCACCCATACAGTCTTGCACACATGCTGTCTTCAAAATACATACAAATAGTGAGTCACTCATTCATGCATCTGTGCTCTAAGTAATATCCCCCACCGAACCATACAGACACTGATACTCAAAAAAACAACTAATAACCCATATACACACTCATGTAGCTACTCACCAACCCATGCAGCCACTTATACCCAAAGTGAGACACAGATGCAGATATTTAAATATTTAAACATTACTCGCTAATATATGTATTCACTAAGATACATTTAATAAGTCAGTTAACCAATCAATTTTACACAAAAAAACATCCATTTAGACATTTATTTACCCATTTATTCTTCCATCAACCTTTAGCTATACATATATAAAAAATATTTATTTTTCAGAAAGATACACATTCACTGGATGAGGTCATCAGTGATGTCATGAGTGATGTCACTGACCATGTCATGAGTGATGTAATATGTGACGTCATCAGCAGTGCATTGCACGCGCAAGTTATAGTGAGTCCAACTAACTATAACGTGGGAATTTCAATGGTTTTATGCGAGTAAAATTTCCACCTAACTATAACTGGAGTGAAACCTATGGTTTTTTCAGTGAATTTAATAGGTTTTTTAAATGCTAATTCCGAACTATAACTGGTGTGAAACCTATGGTTTTTTTCGGTGAATATATATATATATATATATATATATATATATATATATATATATATATATATATATATAACCTACTGGCGGTCGCCAGTAGGTATATATAGTTAGGATTATTTCTCTATGGAACTTTTGAAAATTCTATGTCTAATAACTTTGGCGTTTGTGGACGGAATCGGCTGAAATTTTCAGGAAAATGGCACATTTTGTTTCTGAGCAGCCCCTGAAAATTTGGGGGGGGGGGGGGGTTCGTCAAGGGGGGGCCGAGAAAAAAGGGGGGTCCCAAAACGCGTTTTTCCCATGTTAATTTCCATAGGGCGTTTGGCCTCACTTTTAGCTCGAACGGCTGAATGGATTTACACGAAACTTGGCAAAATTGTAGGGACTGTTAGCCCGATGTGCCTTTGCTGGGTCTCAATATATGTGCTCCAGTGGATTTTGAGAAATTAACGTTTAAAAAAATTTATATATCTGTGACAGCGTCCCAGATAGCGCACCAGATCGCGTACTTTTCGCGTCACGGAGCTTTGCGTAGCGAAGCTGATTGGCTCTCCGGTGTCTGTCAACATTCTAAACAGTCCGTAGCGGCCGCCATTTTGTCTCTCGGTAGGATTGAGAGACAAGAAGAGGTGAAAAACGAAGGGGGAATTTAATGAAAGGGGGCAAGGTAGACCCCTCTTGACCCCCTAGGAATGATGTTGGGGTTATTAAAGGGTCCCGTGGGGAAAATAAAAAAAATTTGATTTTTCACGGTAGAAGCGCTTCTCGGTTCGGGAACCGGGTCGCAAACTAACGGCTGAATGGATTTGCACGAAACTTGGCAAAATTATAGGGACTGTTAGCCCGATGTGCCTTTGCTGCGTGACGTCTGTTAACGTTCGATTCGATGGAAATCAGGAAGTGTTGACCGCCATTTTGTCACTGCGAGTAAATATTTTATTTGTTATAAATAAATCATTATTGATAAACATTGTCTGCGCCATCTTGCCTTTTTTGCAATGCCACACTTTTGTCGAGCACAGCAGCCATTTTAGATGCCTTGACCAGACCCACTGTCTGCACCCTCGCAAGCATCTCCCCCACGCACTGGTCACTCCCGCTCTCTTTCTCATGTATGGGCTAGAAACCTCCTCCCATCTGCGCTGTTCTTCTCTGAGAATCACACCCTGTGCCCGCCCGACACCTGCCTTTCACCCTATTCACTACCGCACCCTCTGACACTCCTCTTCCTCTGTGTCCGATTGTCCAGGCCCGTCCCAGGTTATCACCTAGCCCTGCAGATGTAGTTTATGGCCTCAACTGTAAAGAATCACCCCTCTTCAAAGAAGTTACAGTAGATCAAGGCCCCCACCCGATGAGATCCGTCACACTACACGCGTTCCTGCAATCTGATAACCATCCTGTATTGTGATTGGAGAGGGGAATTCTCACTGTGAGGGTGTGTGGGACCGAGCCTGAAGCGGAAGATTCCAGGGATGCCTTTTTGTACATCAAAGTCTTCACAATTATGTGTCACATTAAAAATATATAGCACTCACAAAAAAGTAGAAGGAAAATAACACTTTAATAACTTATAAATATATACATCGCAACAAAAACAGTAAACACCTTAAAACATTTTTTATTAAAACAGAAGCAACAATGGTCAGTAGCGGTCTGTTGTGCGAATAGTCCCAAGGCAGCATATTTACCTAGAGTGGTGCTGTGTAGGACATTCTGAATGGAAATTAACCAGAACTATAACCATCTACTTCCAATAATATAACTTTTATGCCCAAATTACGCAAAGATTTAGCTAATCTGCTAAAGGGGGGAGTCGCCATTTCTTTACAATAATCAATAATGAAAAATCAACATCAATAGGGTTGTCCGTATTCCCGATGCAGCACTATAGTGCAACATACACAGCACCTGGGGTGTCAAGAGTGAACAGGTCCTAGCTGCTTAACCAATGACTGACAAATGCTATATTAAACACTTACTATGTATAATACTTGCGTTCACAATAGTTTTACTTTACAAAACAGAACAAAAGATGTCCCCTGTAAGTAAACTAGGCATGGGCGGAAAATCCGTTCCGCTCGCGGATTTTGCGGATTTTCGGGAAATCCGCAATCCGCGAGATTTGCGAATCTCCCGCAAAATCCGCAAATCCGCGAGCAGCGGATTTTGCTCGCACTGCTCGCACTGTTCGCGTGAGTTCGCGCCCCGCGAATAAGTGCAAAATTGCAGAAATACGATCTTAGCAAAACTGAAAGTAACTACTTACCAGGTTCAAAAGTTCAGGCTCGTCATTAGTAGCCATTTCCTGTAGTGCTTCCTGAGGGGCCCCTCCAGAGTTCAGTTGCCAGTTGAAACTATTATGTGACCCTGCTCTGAACCTCAGAATAGTTACACATATGCCACAAAGGTCCTGAATTACAGCTAAGGGAGACAAGCAGGAGCCAGGCTGGAAGTTAAAATCCATTAATCAGCCCCTAATTCATTATTGTCAGTTGGGGCAGGCCAGGTGTTGTAACTAATTTTGCAACAATGAAAGCACTTAGCAAGTGCAAAAGATCACTAATCAGGGCGCACTAAGGAAGCAGGTGCCAGCTAAAAAAATATTCTGTGACACATTAATCAGCCCCAAATTAATTCAGGTCACTTGAGGCAGGGAAGGTGTGCTTTGCTTTGCCGAAAATAATGTACACTGGACAACCAGAGGGTGTGGTGATGAAACAGAGGGTGGCATGGGTGGGCCAGAGGGTGGCATGAGTAGTCAGAGAGTGGCAGTGGTGACAGAGAGTGGCAGTGATGAAGAAGAGTGTCCCAAACAGGCTGGACACGTAGAAACAACAAGTTCACGAAACTTGCGACCCGACAGGTAAGTTCGCAATTTGCGAAAGTGTACAAAACCCTCGCGAACTGGCAGAAACACGGGCGAACACAAAAAAAAAAAATCCGCAAATTCGCGGGAATTCGCGGATTTTGCGGATTGCGAATCCGCAAAATTCGCGAACGCGAGATCCGCAAAATTCGCCCATGCTTAAAGTAAACCCATATTAGCTGTTTCAGTTATTGAACATCCTAAGGTTTTATGACATGGGGAACAGTAGTGATATCCTGGGCGGGTGATGGAACTGGGTTTGTTAATGGAAAAACATCTACAGAGAAAACTATTTGTAAATTATACTTCTCCGGAAATTTAAAACTCACAAATGTTTCATTTGTGTAATCGTTTTATGAACATGTACATTAAAAAACTAAAAGAAATGCCAAGAACGTCCCATGTGAAAGTGAATTTTATCTGGCAATTTTTTTCTTTTCCTTCTCACGAAAAGAAAGTTAAAGCCAGGTTTGTTACCTGCCTCATCTGCAAAAAAAAAACTCTCGAGAGGGACCGAAAAAAAATATAGCTATGTTAATCATACCATGCATTGGCACATGGAGAGGTGGCACCCTCTTAATTTTTCTAAAGCACAACTTCGAGATTTGGGGGATAAACCCCGACCGGCAAAAACATCCACCAATGACTTAGCAATAAGTGAGTCAGAGGCAAGGGAAACGGTCCCAAATCTGCAAAAGAACTTTGGGCAGATGAGATTGACTTGTGTAGCATGTGGAAAATTAATTTCATGCGGAGAGATCAGTATTACTTCAATAAATACAGTAATCAATGATGCATTAGAACTTAATATCAATTCATTTTCCGAACGTGTAATCAGTACCTGTCCCATGTCAATTCATTGTTCGAACTTATAATCAATACCCATCCCGGATCAATTCATTGTCCGAACATATAATCAGTAAAAAGTGCGACAAGTGCAACAAAATCATATCGATAATTCATTGTGAGCAAGTACCAAAAGTGTCGACAATTCTAACCTTCAATAAATACAGTAATCAATGATGCATTAGAACTTAATATCAATTCATTGTCCGAATGTGTAATCAGTACAAGTCCCATGTCAATTTATTGTTCGAACGTATAATCAATACCCATCCCGGATCAATTCATTGTCCGAACATATAATCAGTCTTATCCCATATCAATTCATGTGCTAAAAACTGCATACATATCTCATGATATCAAGGCTGAGCAATCGGGGCACAATAGTTTCATTTGTACCGGCGCCATTTTGGGTGAGGTCAGGAAGGTCCAAGTATAGTCAAAATGTCTCCACCAACTCGTAGTTGGACCGGGACCTCTTTCGGCAGTCTAAAAGTTTTCGTTGAAGGGTAGTAGAGGGGACTGGCGACATGAACCATCAGTCAAAGAGGGGTGGGAGGCAAAAATCTCTCCTACCGGGTCATACTGGTGTCCCACCGGAACTGATCAAGTTGGTAGTCTTGCAGGATTTTGGTGATTTCAAGACTGAGGCCGGCGCCGGCATCAGCGCGCCAACGTCCCGCTGCTACGTCGTGGTCGTTCCGTGGGTGATCATGGCAGTCATTCCCCATCGGGGGTCGGGGGCCCCCGTGGCTCTTATAGAATCTTCAAAGTTGAGGAGAACGTTTCTGGATGCAAGACTCATTTTCTAGTTGAACTCAGAAGCGCCGTTGCACCGCAACAGTGGACGAGACCCCCGCTGGGTGAGCGGAGCATCATTGCCTCGCAATAGTGGACGAGACCTTTTGTCGGGTGAGTGCAGCGTCGCTGCATCGCAAGAGTGGAGGAACCCTTTTGTTGGGTGAGTGGAGCGTCGCTGCATCGCAAGAGTGGAGGAACCCTTTTGTTGGGCGAGTGGAGCGTCGCTGTATAGCAAGAGTGGAGAAACCATTTTGTTGGGTGAGTGGAGCGTTGGGGGTGCAGCCGAGGGGCCCCCACCTGTGGGGGTGGGAGAGGCTTGTTCGTGCCGCCTCTCCCTTCCAGCGCACCCCACGCCGACACCTGGCGTTGATATCCGTGGTGTCCGGACCAGGCGATAAGAGGGGGGGGGGGTCGGAGGCAGAGGCAAGACATCCCCCCCCCGTGGCCTGCAGGGCGCCGCTTCAGGCCCGAACGGGGAGCTCATATCATGCCGGGGCTAGACCAGGAGATACGAGGGGGGGGGGGTGGGTCGGTGGCATGTGCAAGACATCCCCCCAGTTGTCGCAGCCATTATGTAAGAAAGAAGAAGAATCCCGTCGGCCTCGGCTCCTCTCCTGGCCCACCTTACAGGATGACCTACCCGGCTGACGGCTGCCAGCAGGACTCGCCTTACACGTGCCGAAGGCCTCGTCTTCCGGATGGGCGTAGCCGCGAACCTGTTGCACTTCGGGAGTTTCCGGAATGGGGGTAGGTATCTGCTGATTTGTATTTATTTCATGTTACCGTTATTGGGCGTGGCGGGCGGTGGGACAGACATGCTTGGAGCAGTGGGGGGGTGGCGGAGCCTAGCTACCTTGTGGCTGCCGTACCTTCAAGCTTGTCTTCTTTCACCACTTTCATGTTTCTTATTTCTAGCGAAGTCAAAAACTCATCAGAGGCCTACTGATTTTGTTCGATTTCTTTCCCTTCCTTTTCAAGTGTGTTTCATGCTAAAGTTTCTGTTTAACAGGATACAGGGATTACTTCGTATTTTACATAGGTCTTCTTTATTAGGGGTTCTCTCCGGTTGAGTCAGATGATGTACCTCTAATAAATGGTCCGGGTGGAACTAGTTTCTCAATCAGTGGGGAGTAGATGGGCATGACAGATTACAACGGGGGACAAAGGTCCGCATTACCCACCCTTCACTACTTGCAAAGACTAGACAGAATATTTCTATTCCACGTTATTTGCAAACAGAGAGTACCTCGAAAGAACTATTCCTTGAACAATAAATGTCCAGCCAATCAATCAATCAGGCATGACGGATTACAACGGGGGACAAAAGTCTGCATTACCTATCCTTCACTATCTGCAAAGGGAGACAGAATATTTCTATTCTTCTCTGTTTGTAGACAGGGAATATCTCAAACAGCAATAATCGATAAAAAAATTAGTAGGATTATAACACTTTAATAACTTATAAATATATACATTGCAACAAAAACAGTAAACACCTTAAAACATTTTTTATTAAAACAGAAGCAACAATGACAACTAACAGTAGTGATATCCTGGGCGGGTGATGGAACTGGGATTGTTAATTGAAAAAGATCTACAGAGAAAACTATTGGTGAATTATACTTCTCCGGAAATTTAAAACTCACAAATGTTTTATTTGTGTAATCGTTTCAGGTCAAACGGATTGTGGGACAATGTTCACAATGGAAGAGTCACCAAAAGGCATTTGGATCGATGTTGCAGCAGGCTGCCATTTTTATAGTTATTTAATAAAACGTTTTACCCTGTTACTTTGCTGGTGTGTTGTATATATTTATAATATTTGCATAGGGTTTGTCGTTATTTTGGGTGGGGTGGGGTGGGCGGCGGAGTCGAGTTGTCTTGCAGCCATCATGGTGTGGAGCTAAGTTCATCTTACTAGTTTCGTATTTCTCATGAGGGGTTGTTCTTAATGTTTCTATTTTAGCGAGGTCAAAAACAGATCCCATTAGTGGCTTACTGATTTTGCTCGATTCCTTTTGTTTTTTTAAACGATTTTTCACTATCTGCACAGACTAAACAGAGTATTGCGACTCTGTGCTTGTTTGTAAATACAGAATGAACCAAAGAGAACCAATTCTAAAACAGTAAATGCTTGGATAGCAATCAAATAGAGAGAGAAGCAGGCACGACGGATTACAACGGGGGCAAAGGCCTGCGTTAACTACCCTTCACTATCTGCAAAGAGAGAGTACTGCTAAGAGAAAAGAAGGGGGGGAGGGGGGCAGCGTTCAAAGCACATCAGCGTGCATAAACACGAAAATGTTTTTACCTATCATGTACTTGACATTTGACAGCATTTGATATTTGGTATTAAAAAACCATTGAAATTCACTGAAAAAACCATAGGTTATAGACCATATACAGTTAGGGATTAGCATTTACAAAACCTTATTTTACTCGCATAAACCCATTGAAATTCGCATATATAGTTAGTTGCGCTAACTATATATCGCGCACCCGCAATCCACTGCTGATGATGTCACATATTACATCATTCATGACATGGTCAGTGACATCACTGATGACATCATCCAGTGGCTGTCTGTTTCTGTAAAGTTAAAATATGTCTTACATATTGAAGAATGAGTGGATGTATAAGTGTCTGGATGAAGGATTTAGTAGGTGCATGACTGACTGTATGAGAGAGTGATTAAATGTGTCTCACTGAGTGCATGGGTTAGTGACTAAACTGTCTTAATTTGTGCATCATTATATCTGTTGTTCTATGAACTGCTGCATGTGTTGATCAGTAGCTATATGAGTAACTGTATGGGTTATTGATTGGTTGTCCAAGTATTTGTATGGGAGAGTGTGTGTGTGTGGGGGTGGCTGGGAGGTGTGTGACTCTGTGCATACATGTGTGAACAGTTGATTCACTAGATCTATGGGTTCAAAACTGCATGTGGAAACAGCTGTATGGGTGGTTGACTGTGTACGAGTGTATTGGTGAGTGAATGGATATCTCAGTGCTACATGTCAAAGTAAGTACATATGTAAAACACAGTACATGTGAGAGTTGACATATATAAATAACTGTGCATAAGAGCCAGTGAATGTGTGAGTGGCTGTATGGATCATTGTGAACTTGTATCAGGGATTGTATAAGGGAGTAAATATGTGTTAGTATATGTTTGAATAAGTAAGATGTGTATAACTGTATAGTTGAGGAAATGGAGGTGTGATTGATTCTTTGCATGACTGACTAGGTATGTGAGTAACTCCATGGATGAGTGACAGTCTGTGAGTGTCTGTTTACACTGAGTGTATCTAAGGTTATATCAGAGTCTGAAGAGGTTCATCGTATAATCACATGAATGATGTCATCAGTGATGTGATCAGTAATGTCAAATGAGAGGTCATCAGTGATGTCATCAGTGATGTCATCATTGATGTCATCAGTGATGTCATCAGTGATGTCATCAGTGATGTCACTGACCATGTCATGAATGATGTAATATGTGACATCATCAGCAGTGGATTGCGGGTGCGCGATATATAGTTAGCGCAACTAACTATATATGAGAATTTCAATGGTTTATACGAGTAAAATAAGGTTTTGTAAATGCTAATCCCTAACTATATATGGTCTATAACCTATGGTTTTTTCAGTGAATATATATATATATATATAAAATTTCTATGGCAAAATGAAACCCCTCATTTTGTTCCTTTTCAAATTAAATGTATTAAGTGTTACCACTTTATTCCAATCAAGATGACTTCAGGTGTGCCATACTTTTGTCATAAGTAAGACTGTTAGCGTTCTAGTTGTTCTTTAGAACACTCTGGGACATTCTGTCATTGGGCTATAGTTGGGCTACATCTGGCTGATATTTGGGCTCTTTTGTCTCTGGTGGCCATCTTGGGAGACTGCATATCAGAATTTTTTAATGAAATATAAGAGGATTTGAGAAGTCACTCAAAATGTGCCCTAATTTTTCTTTCTTCAGCACTAATCATAATTTCTATGGCAAAATGAACCCCCTCATTTTGTTCCTTTGCAATTAAATGTTTTAAGTGTTAACACTTTATTCCACATATCTTGAGACATAGCAATGGCACATCGGGCTGCCAGTCCCTACAATTTTGCCAAGTTTGGTGGAAATCCATTCAGCCTTTCGGGCTAAAAGTGAGGTCGACCGCCCTATGGAAATTGACATGGGGAAAACATGTTTTGGAACCCCCCCTTTTATCTTGGCCCCCGCTTGACGAATCCCCCCGAAACTTTCAGGGAAGGACCGGAGCTCTGCAAGGCAAATTTGAGGAAATTTTCAGGCAGATTCGTCAACCGGCACCAAAGTTATTCACAATAGAATTTTGAGATTTTGCATTGAAAAAAATCCTAACTATAACTACCTACTGGCGACCGCCAGTAGGATATTATATATATATATATATATATATATATATATATATATCTGCAAATACCTCGCAGCAGCGCTCCTTCCAAAGGAAAACTCGAGGCAAGGACCAACTTTTTTCCAGCATTCTTTATTTAGCCATCAGGTGGTCTGTCAAAATATATATATATACATATACATATGCATACACACAAACAATCCAGCTCCCAAAGCAGAAGGCATGTACTCGAAAGCTGCAGGAATATGGCATTTTTACTTTTCCAGGTCTCCCTCGACCCCGGGCTTAAGGAGCCTTTGTCAATCAAATTGGCAACCAAACAGTGTGAAAATGTATAGCCCATCCCCTGCAGGTATGCAGTAGACATAAATAAAATACTAACGTTTAAACACATTGCACCAGTATGTAATGTCTGAAAGAGTTAACTGAGTTGATGTACGTTAAACACATGGTAAGTGTCACTAATGCCATTGAGACAAATCAGATGTTTTGCCAACTTTGCCTAATGCAAAAAAAAGAAGACAAAAACTCTATAATTTACTATGTCTGTGTAACTGGCAATGTCCTAACACTTTTCTCTTCTGTGTGCATATAAACGT
This sequence comes from Lissotriton vulgaris, assembly GCF_964263255.1. NCBI lineage: Eukaryota > Metazoa > Chordata > Amphibia > Caudata > Salamandridae > Lissotriton > Lissotriton vulgaris. Next base: position 643,573,224 of record NC_141700.1, on the reverse strand, counting down.
ATATTGGTTCACAACATACATGTCTCCTGCATGGACGGCAACAATGAAAGTATGTTGATTAGGCCGCCAATTGCTCAAACATATGTGCCAAAATATCAGACTAAAATCTTAAAATAAAATAACACGCTGTAAATTAACATTGCATATCTGTAGCAAAGTTCCCCCTAATAAAGTTAATTATATTAAAACTTGAACGGACCTGGTCAAAGAATGCTTTACAAGCGAACAGTCTTTTGTTTAAAGCACCAAAATGTTCGATGCTAGAGGTTGCTTCACATTCAATCCATTTCAAAAAGCAATTCTGATTAATGCCAGTGATTTCCTCCTAGCGTCCACGTTGCTGTTCAGTGCAAGACAGAGGGTCATAGCGTAAGTGAGCAATTCCACATGGCCAGGATAAACACAAAGTTGTGATTTTTCAACGCTAATATATGCCGACAGAAGCGCTCTCAATCCCCCACAAAACTACAGCTCCCATAAGGCAACTCAGTGGACCGATGAATAGCAGAAATCCTTGGGGAGTGGCCCATGACTGACAGAGTCAATGTTCATAGTCCATCTCCTCGGGCCCAAATCAGAATAGGAGCAAACACAAGATTCATATATAAAAAAAAGCCATTGAAGGGAGAGTTTCAAATTTGTGCTCGGTGTTCAGCGTTAGATGTCAATAACATCAAGCACAGGCCCAGGATCGAAGGAGACCAATAAACAACCAGTTTGTCTGGGGGGGGCACCTGGGGTTAGGACGGGGCCCCGGGGTCAGGACGTCAGCCTCTGCGCCCGGTTTTAATAGCACATCTTGTTACTGCCAAGGATCGGAAAGGGACCTGAGAAGCGAAGTGAAGGTGGAGGCTGCTTGTGAATTGTGCGCTAACGGGTGACACTTCAGTGTGAATGCTGATGCCATTGTGCTGGTCTCTCCCTGCATCCACAGAGGCAGGAAACTTCGAGACGCCTTTGTCAGAGCCCGCTGTCTGATGGGTTGGGGAGGCAAACGCCTGGCACCAGCCAGAGCCCACTGCTAAATTAAAACGTAGTTATCTTATTATATTTACAACGCCTCTATAGCGCCAAAGTAACTTGCATCTATTACACGAAGTTGGTTGCATAAGCAAATAATGTCCTGACCTGTACAAACAAGCTACTGCCCGGCCGCCATCTTCAGACAAACGACGAAAACAAACCTTGACGACAAAAAAAAAAAACAACCCCGCCCACAGCCGCATGACGTGGCAAAAGCCTAAATTCTCGGGAACGCCCCCGAATCTGCTCCGGCTATGACGGACAGATGTCTGTTTAAATGGATAGCCTCCGTTTATGGAGCTAGCCAATGGAACCAGAGAGGCGGTGACCAAGCCACAAACTGTTCTCATTAGATTTCGCCTGCGCCGAAAAGCTGCGTGGTGCGCAGCTTTCGACGAGGCGAAACCTAAAAAGGAAATAGGCGGAGCAAAAATGCTATTGTCCCATTTCCTCGATTGACATTCCAGCAAAAATTCTGGGTAGAGTTTTATATAATAGAATAGCAGAGTAGGCTAACGAAAATAAGGTACTAAACATTTGTCAATACGGTTTCAGAAGTGACACAGGGACTGTTTGAGCAATACCTTAACCCCTTCGATGCTGATGACGAGCTCAGCTCGTCATCAGCCACGGGTGGCATGTGCTGATGACGAGCTGAGCTCGTCATGAACAATGTAGTACACAAAGGGCCAGCACAGCGCAAAAATCACCGCAGCAGCGATGCGGTTAATTTAAGCCCGATTACTGGTGAATATACCCAGGCCAAACAGTCATCGTATTTGGCCTTCATTGACCAGTCAATGGCTTTTGACTGTGTAAACCGGGCAAAATTGTGGCATTTGCTTATTAAATTAAAAATTGATCCATCTACAGTACACTTATTGATTTCACTTTATACAGGTACTAAGGCACCGGTGAGGTTTGGGAGCAAGGGGGGGGGGGGGGGGGGGGGTTTCTGATGAGTATTGAACCAAGGGTCTGCCAGGGGGTGCATATTAGCTCCATTACTTTTTATCCTATACATTAAAAGCTTAATGCAGAACTTACTAAGAGCACCCTTGATGTACCTTTAGTCTGCGTTAACCCCCTTCCTGTGTTACTTTATGCGTATGATGCAGTTCTAATTGCTCGTATTCCCAAAGCATCTTTTAACACACCTGTGTTAATTTTATGGCAAATCTTAATTCGTCGACCAATTTTACTAAGTCTTTTTTAATTACATGTGGGATGAAGTGTATGAAATTACACTATTACTGTTGCCATGAACATTTTAACTCATACTGGCACATTTCCTTAATTGGGGATCAATTTCTGCTCTTATGGCTCATGGTTCCCTCGCGTTGCACAGTGTAGAGCTAATAAGCAATTGGACATTACTCAGTTTGTCGTCACCAAAGGCTGGGAGGCCCTTGAAACAGATATTGCAAATATACTCTGCACAGTGAATCTACATTGCGACTTATGGAACAGGTGTTTGGGGGCTGGGTGATCCCACAAACCTCCAGAGAGAGGAGAATTGTTTTTGTAGGATGCTATTATCAACCCCTGTATCTACCTCCCATTTGATTAGCCACTGTGAACTGGGCATAGATTATTTGAGCGACCATATCCACAGTCATCCGGTCATTTTGTGGCTAACCATCTAGAGCTTGGAAGATGCCTCATTAACAAAGAATATGATTGACAACTGCCTGACTTGCAATAAGGGCCTCTTCATCCCTTTGTTGGCCCATGTTAAAATATCCCTGGTAGGAATAGGCCTAATTGATATGTTTTTGGATAGAGGGCCACAGACTGTCGCTTGTAGGAAGAAAGTGACGCTTCTATTAGAGAAAGCTGCAACAGACAGAATGCAGGCATAAAGTAAGAAAACAAGTGCTAAAGATTACTTGTATTTTAACTTAGGGTAGTCCCCTCCGACTATTTGTGGAATACCAAAAGAAACTGGGTATGTTATTTATTGTTCAGCTTTAGGGCTGGTACAATAAAATATCTTGTATTCCTCCACTGGGTATCAGCACGAGGTTGATTGGAGGATATGACCATGTAATAATAAGTAAAAAAAAACAAGATTCACTTTCCCTTTATCTAGGGTTTTTATGTGCTATATACAAAAAGATTTCTTATACTTTGTGTATGAATGGTGTGATAAGTGTGCATTAATCCAAAAGGGTTTCTTTTATGACTTTGGTCAAAGTCAGATGATGAAAAATAAGTCCTGGTCCCCAAAAATGAGCGCCAGTAACCAATGCCCGTGAACACCAGCACAAATTAGGCAATGGGGCAACTACAAGCTTATGGAAGCTCCAGAAGAGCATTGCTAAGGCTTAAAACTGTGCATTTAGGCATACAGGGTGCAACTAGTTGCAAGAAAAAGGCAAAGCAAAACGGTGAGTGTATGTGTGTCTTGCATTGCTAATGCAGTCTGAGCCGTGTGTCCTGCCACACTTTGTGTGTGTCATTTGCATAGCAACTTCATGGCTTAATTTGTTCCTTGTGTAAGGAGGGCTGAACCAGTTCCATACACAACTGTCCAGCAAAAATGAAGTCAGACGTTTAAGAGGGTAGCTCCATTAACGTCAGGGCCACTGGAATTATGGGATTTTGCGGCTGCTATTTTCCACATAATTGTGGATTTGCCGCCTTTGGCACATTGTCAATCGCCTGCTGCATAATCTGCAGATTTTAACCAAAATGTTTCTAATTCAAGTGGATCAAAAGTTAATGAACAGGGTAACACGTGTTGCTGTGCAGAGGAAGGCCCTTCACAAAGGTTGGTTGGTTACTTTTTTGTTGCCTATTACAAATCGTGGGTTAACTGATACTAGTGAGGTGAAACCTTCGTCACTCTAGACAGTTTTAAAAAGTTTAAAAATTTCAAAATAATGAAGTAATTCTACCACAAAATATGTCACGTTAGCCTATATAAATTGCCTTTATTTGCAGCATAATTGAATGTCGCATTAACTGTTTATGGAGCGTGATATAGCTTATAGAAATGGGTGACCTCACTGAAATCTATGGGGGGGGGGGGGGGGGGGGGGGGTTGTATGGCAGGAGGATGAGAACAAGTGAAAATAAGGTGACCGCCGACAGTGCAGCAGTTCTGTCAGCGGTAGGCATGTCCTTGGAAGCCCCAGAATCAGAAACGTAATGTAGGCCTCTGTGCCGCAGGGGGTTCCAATTCAACCGAAGATAAGGAATATCTGAGTTGTGGGAGGCTTAGGGGCCCCTATCACATTCTTCGTGGGGATGGGGGGGGGCATCATTTTGTTTTATGGCAATACCCAGAAGGCTCCATGCGGTTCCCTAAAAAAGCCATAACAGAAATATTGTCACACTGATGACGCACGGCAATTTACAGGTGCAAGGCTGATCGGCAGAATAACATACCGTAGCAAACTTACTTTCCAGGCACCATACTATACTAAGAGAAAAGCACCCAAGAAAGGGATACCAATGGATTCATGGCACAAGAAACGTTTATAGTAATTCCAAAGCTGGCAAACATGCGTGCATTCTGGGAGTTGTAGTCTTCGTTTGCTCCAATGAGACTAAACAGAAGATAACAATGATTTGTAATCGGAAAACCCAGGACTGGAAAAAAACAAGGAAGGCCCATGACATGGAGACACCAGACTACGACAGCAGCCCACTACCCCAGTAAGCATTCAGACCCTTTCACACTGCCTTACCTCTCCGGGTCTCCAGTTGCCCGTAGTCGGGGATCTTGTGGCTAGAGGCCTTCTTCACCAGGAAGGACCTGGGCATGGTGCCAGTGGGCCTACCCGTGGCTGTCTCCTTGCGTTCTGGTTGCTTCCGCCTCCTTAGATACCGGCTCTGTTCGCCCCACCCCCTACCTTGGAGTGCTGGCTGTCCCCAGACCTTGGGTGCTCCTGACGCACTCAGGGGTTCTAGCTGCTCTTCAGGGTGTTTCTGCTTCTCTTTAAGGCTTTTTTTTAAATTTCTTTACTAATGTGGCCTCGGTGGGTTGCTGAACTTTGGTTGGCAGGGTGCCAAAATAAATGTGGGCAAAATCCTTTCGGTTGACGTTAAGGGTTGTGAGTGGCTTTGGTGATGCCCAGTGCTGAGGAGCCTCTCTCCTGGGGGATATTAATTGCAATAGGGTGATTTTTCAGTTTATGGTAAGAGTCCCGTGAAATCTGCTGGTTTCCTATTGCGTGCCCCCTTGCTGCCGCTGCCAGAGGGGCTGCTAATATTCTCACTACTGGCTGCTGGACCCAATAGAGTCTTGGCGCCCTAGGCCGGTAGGACTTAAGTGCCGCTGCCCCGTGGGGCGCCAGGGATGCTTTCTCTAGGTGCGGCCGGGCTCTACATTGCTATGGCTCTAGTGCCCGATAGGTGTCCACGGGTCCCTTGGGGACCTCTCTCTGTTGAATGGTGGGTTAATTATTCTCTCTCTAGTCTACTGTTTTAGGATTCCCTTAGTCGCTTTTGTCCCCTAGGTGGCAGTAATTGCCCAGGTGCTGAGATTTCACTGGCCTCCCAGATGACGCGTTTGTTCAGGTGCCCTAGCGGATTGGGTTGCCCCAGCAATTATGCTTTCTAGGGTCTTCCGGGTGCTGACTTTCCCCAGGACCTCTACTTCTCAAGACTCCTGGGTGTCACGTTCTCCAAATCGCCGACTGTTAGAGGTTATCTCTTTGCTGGCTTTTTGGTATATCAAGTTCTAGGGATAGTCCTCGCTTCCTAGTCAGGAGTACCCCTTACGCTGCAGTGACCGGCGCGTGCCACGCTCTGCCTCCGGCTCGCGCTACTACAGCTGGACATTCCCCGCGGATCAGGTGCAAATAAAGCTAATTTGCATGAAGCCGCCAGCGGGCCAATCAGTGAGAGGCGAACAAGTGCATTGGGCGCGGTCTCCGCTGTCCGGCTTCAGAGAGCCCCCGCCCCGCCAGGGAACAGGTGCGCGCGTGCGGGTGTCCACTACTTAATTGGCTAACTTTATAGCATGCGCTTCAACTAAACATTGGGCCCGGCGGCTCGCGCTCAGTAGCACGTGCCTGACCACACAGCAGGGAATCTCGGACTGATTATAGAAGTGCGCGGGCGTCTTTCCCACGTTGGTGCGCTCACCCGAGAAGACGGGTAGTTGAATGTATATAGCGCTAATTTCCCGCGTCGAGGATCTGATGCGTTTGTTGAGAATAGATACCAGCCACTCCCTCCCCCCTCCATACCACCCCCCACCCCCCCCCCCCCCCCCCCCCCCAACACCACCCGCTCCATGTAATTGCAACAGGCATGGTTTCAAATGACAGAGAAAAAGGTAGAAAGACAGAGAGAGCGATCAGAGAGAAGAGGAAGAGAAAGAGAGAGAGAAAGGACGGATGGATGGAAAGAAAAATTGTGTGTAAAGAGGTGACAGACGGGAGATCAGGGCCGACTTTAGCGCCGGTGGCGCCACATGCGACGATGTTTGTTGGCACCCCCAATGAACTCTTTCTCCACAGATTCCTTCACTACCACCCTTTAACAGTGCCCTTCAAGTCTCCATAACCTCTCTCTCTCTCTCTCTCTCTCTCTCTCTCTCTCTCTCTGCATGCATTTCTTTTGTTTTATAGCACCACTATTTCAGTGTAAGGCGTTAGAGCACTTTACATTACTTACACATTACACAAAGACAATGAATCATAAGAGTGTAAATCAGTGCGTGGGACATGTTACATCAGATAGTGGACTACAAGGTGTAAGATTCACGAGTCACCCCTACTGTTGGAGAGTATAGTGGAGAAGTGTGGCTCACTGGTTAGAGCAGGCAGACCCTGAAGCAGAGGTCAGACCCGGGACCAGGGTTCAATTCCCGATGTGGCAGGGTGTTGAGCTCAAATGTCCACGGACTCGATAATTCTCGCTTCGGTGCCTGACCTAATCATGGGTTCACACTCTGCAACCCTGGGCATTAAGCTTGCTTAATCTCCACAACGGCCCCCCGCAGCGGGAAGCCTGGCTTTCACCTTGGGGATGCCCTGTAGGGGCTATCTCACAGGGAAAAGCCAGGACGGGTTCCCAAGGCAAGCGCTTAGAGACCCCTGGGTGATAAGCGCTATATAAATCCAATATACAATATAGTTTAAGAGTGCTTGGTCTGGGGAAGCACTACTTCAAAATGTAAAACATAACATCATGGTTGGGGGCTGGGTTTATTTATTTATTTTAAAGTTTTATAGAGCGCGAACTTGACCCATGAGGGTATCAGAGAGCTTTACAGGTTCAAAGCGTAATACAGAAAGATCGGTTGACAAATGATAGCAATAAATCGGGGGGATAGACAGAAACAAGGGTCATATGGTAGGCAGGGAGTCATAGGGGTATGTGCAAGGAGGGAGGGGGTGAAAAGGTACATAGGAACATATTACAGAATATATGGTCATACAGTAGGGAGGAAAGTGCAGGGGTGCTTTACATTACGAGGCTGAAAAAAAAAAAAGAGAGAACTATAACACAGCGATCTTTACAGAGTCAAGGATCATACAATAGAACAGGGTATCACAAAGGTAATACGTCTCTCTGTGCTTGTGGAGCGGGTTAGCCAAGCAATTTAGCCATGAGGAAGGATTTAGCCTCTTTTTTAAAGCGTGCCAGGGAGTGGATACTTCTAATGTCAGGCGGGAAGGCGTTCCATATTCTTGGAGCAGACCCGGTGAAAGAGCGATTTTTTTTTTTTTTTCTTAAAACGTGCAGGCCGGAATAGGAAGGTATTTGCCGATCGAGAGTTTCTGCTTCCTCCGGATATCGCGAGCTTCTGTGCAAGATACGCAGGGGAGTTGGTGTGTAGGGCCTTGTGCGTGATGCATGCCAACTTGAGGTGAATCCTAGCCTCGAGAGGGAGCCAGTTCAACGCTTTCAGGTGAGGGGTGATGTGATCAAATTTTCTAGAGCCCGTAAGTAGTCTGGCGGCTGCATTGAGGCAGGCTTTTAAGGGTGCCAGAGTGAATTTGGGTAAACCAGAGAGGGTGGAGCAGCCATATTCCAACCGAGAGATAAAGACGGGGGTAAAAAATCATAACGCTCTAATATATACCTTTTAGTTTGCACGCAGCTCTTTGATGGCATTTAGGGCCATATGTAGGTAAATGCCATTTACCGAATCGTAAATACCGAATTTTACCGATTCGGTATTTACAATTCGGTAAAAGCCATGTAGGTAATAATTTTTTTTAAATAACAGAATCAGTAATATTCGGTAATTACCGAATCGGTATTTACCGATTCGGTAATTGCCATTGATTCCTATGCGCCTTGAGGCCCATAGGAATCAATGGGAATTACAGAATCGGTAAATACAGATTCGGTAAATTTACCGATTTGTCAAGGGGGACAGGGTGTCACTTTGACACCCTGTTGCACCCCTGATTCTGGCTTGTGTGCAATGTGACACACATACATGCCCTTAGGGCATGTATGTGTGCCACATGGCACAGGTGTACATGCACAGATGTGCATGTACACAGAAATTCGTTATTTATCATGCCATTGTATATCATGGTAAATAACGAATTTCTAAGGGCCTGTGGCACTGTTTCCAGTGCCACCTACATCCCATATTACCGATTCTGCACATTTACCGATTCGGTAAATTTACTGATTCGGTAATTATACAGAATCGGTAATTATCTGGCCCCCTACATCTGAAACTACAAATACCAGTCGGTAACGGCCGAAATCGGCTGTTTCCGACCGGTATTTGTCCACCTACATATGGCCCTTAATAGCTCACTGTTCTATATTGGGATTTAAACTTAAAAAATGCAAGTAACAGAAGGGGCTCTGGGACAGAAGCAGTAACGCACTGAACTATTTAAATTGTATACACTTTGTGATCTGCACGGTACACATGCTTTGTAGGAGGCATTTTAACCTCCAGCGCTACTTTTTTTTTTTAAAACATCTTTTTATTAAACAATAATAAACATATACAAAACAAAACAGACCAGAGCGCCTTGAGTGACTGCCAATGCATACAATGAGAACATAGACCTCCACTGGAAATGATAGACGGAACACAGAATTATAAAGCGCGGGCTCAGGTGTCCTCCGGTTCCATATTATCGGATCTATCTCAGGTGGTGTACAAGTGTCTCCCCGGAAGGCGTTCCACGCACCCCAGACCTTGCCCCACTTGCGGGGTCGCCCCCTTGATACATACACGGACCTGTCCAGGAACATACACCAGTCGAGGTCTTCCATCCACTTCCAAACCCGAGGCGCTAGGGCCGCACCCCAGAGCTGTGCAATATTGTGTTTAGCTATCGCACAAGCTAATGTGACCCAGAGTTTACTGTGTGTCGAAAGGTCAGAGGGCTCCCATACATTCAGCAAACATCGACGCGCCTCCAGCTCAATCCGCACTCCCCACACTTCACTCATCTTCAGATGTATCCTAGTCCAGTAATCACGGACTCTTTCACACTCCCATAATATATGTAGAAATGTACCGGGCAAACCACACCCTCGTCGACAATCCCCAGACGCTGCCAATCCCATTCTCATCAGACCAGGGCCCGGGGTGTAGGTGCGGGGCAGAATCCGTAGTTGTACCATACGGAGTCTCATCGGGACAGCCACAACTCTAGGGGATGAAACCGCCTCCCTCCAATCTTCTTCATCCAGAACCAATCCATCTGCCACCCATTGCTCTCTTAGCCGCTCCAGGGGGTCCCCAGAGTGTTTAACGAGTTTCCTATATGTCAGCGATATTGCTTTGGTGGGTAGATGACCATCCAGCAGTCTGTCCTCCAGCGGGGAGGCCACCGGGAGGGACACACCACTGGGAACCACAGCATGCAGAGCGTGGCTGACCTGAAGGTATCTGAATCGTTCCGCATCACGCAGCTGATACTTGGCTTGCAACTCCTCAAACGTCAGCACCCTATCTTTGCCCCACACATCACGCACCTGAGAAATGCCAATCCAATCCCATCGGTCAAACCCTTTCGATTTCCAGAGAGTACCCAGCTTCTCCGAACTCCACAATGGTGTAGCTAGCGTTATACGTCCCTCTCACTTGATAGCTCTGTTGGCCTCATGCCATACTCTTGTCGCCGTCGCTGGAGGACCCACCAAAGGGAAACGACCGTTCCTCGCGTACAACACTCTGGTATACTCTCCCCCAGGCATCTGACCGCGATCCATTGCGTAACCCGGGTCAACTGGTGAACCATAGATGGCATGGTTTATTGGAGCCAGCTGAGACGCCCAATAGTACTTCCTGATATTAGGGAGACCAATGCCTCCATCATACCAGGGCAACATCAACTTTGACAAAGCAATACGCGGTCTCCCCTCCCACAGCAGGCCACGCTGCAAAGATTCTATCTCATTAAAGTACGCCGGATCCAGATAGGTTACGCAGGTTGTCTTCCAGCGCTTAGCCGTATGGGATGGTGGAAAAGGCTGACTGAGGAGACCCCGCTGTGGCGAAATGGCCGCCTACCGGCTCTGGCGACCTTGCAAGGGTTTCGCGGCTGGGACGCGATAGGGATCTCGGCACTGGGACATGTCATGAAGGGCACAACCCTTAAATCATTTCAGGAGCTGAGGGACGAATACGATATGCCCAATACCCAATTTTTTAAAATACTTGCAGTTTTGACATGCTATTTCCCCTGCCTTGGAGGGACTGGACTCCCTACCGGAGTTCAGTCCACTAGAAGCTGAATTATGTATGGGGGAACTGGTGGAAAAGAAAATATCCCGCATTTATCAATCACTGGCTATTCATTGCTCCCCCTCTCTGGACAGCTTGCGGTCCACTTGGGAGAGAGACGTCGGAGAACTGGATGAGGAGGGGTGGAGGGAGGCTCTCGCGGCTCCGAGGGAGGTGGCCATCACTGTACGATTGCGCTTTATCCAATTTAAATACCTGCATAGGGCTTACTACACAAGAGAGAGACTGTGGCGGGCCGGGTTGATTGCCTCCCCTGACTGTCTGAGGTGTGGCAGAGAGGTGGGCACCTTCCTTCACACGGTGTGGTCCCTTGGGGCATTAGAGAGATACTGGAGGCGTGTTTGGGATTGCTTGGATGAGGTACTGGGCTGGCAGCTCCCACGTACATCGCAGTTGGCCCTTCTACATGTCTTGGAGCAAGTGGGTGGTAACATCTACAAACGACACTTACTACTTCTGGGCCTTACGGTGGCCAAGAGGGATGTGGCCCGCGCCTGGAAAGACCCTAGGGCTCCCCCGATAGAGGTATGGAAACGGGGTGTGGATTATTATATGGGACTGGAACGTCCAGTGTTTGAGGCCCGTGGCTGCCCCAGAAAGCATTACAAAATATGGAAGAGGTGGGCGGAATACAGGGGGTTGTGGCTGGAGCCGCCGATACAGCAGGATGTAACTGGTGACCAATTGTTCTGAGGACCGGGGCGAGGGTGAGAGTGTATTACCAAATTTGTACAGACTGATTTGCTTAGACCTAGGTGGACTTCGTGAACAGGGCTAGGGTGGGACCCGGGTGGGGGTAGTTTTACGGGGCTGGGGGGGGTAAGGGTTGTTCGATACCAATGTTTTATCCTGATTACTGTATTGATTGCTATTCTTTGCTTTTTGATCATATGCTCATGGTTCCTCCGGTGTTCGGAGTACTGTGGATGTCTTGCAATCTTACATGAAACAACAATAAAATTTTGATCTGAAAAAAAAAGTACGCCGGAGGTAGCGGGTCAAAGGAATTTTGCAGAGCGTACAGAAAGCGCGGTAGGGCCATCACCATGAAGAGGACTGCGCGGCCCGCCATAGAGATCGGCAATCCCTTCCATCTGGCAACATCGCCTCGCAGTCTGGCCAGCGGGGGAAGCAGATTCAAATCAAAACGCACCTTGGGGTTTTTCGATATCTGGATCCCCAGGTAGCGAAAATTGACCAATTCTAGTTTAACCGGGCAGTTCAATAGCACTCTAGGTGGATCACCGCTTAATACAAAAAGGACCGACTTCGCCCAGTTAATTGCGAAGCCGGAAAATCTCTCGAAAATAGCTAAGACATCCATAAAAGCCGCCAGTGAACTGTGTGGGGAGGTCAGATACAATAGGATGTCATCAGCATAAAGCGAGATCTTGTCCTCCCACTCTGGTGTCCAGTGCAACCCTTTAATCGAACGGTCCCAGTGCACCTAGGCCGCGAGCGGCTCCAGTGCGAGGGCGAACAGCGAAGGTGAGAGAGGGCAACCCTGACGCGTGCCCCTTCCGAGTGCAAGTCACGGGATCTATGATTGTTAACGACCGCACGAGACAAGGGGGCAGGGTAGAGTAGGCGAACCCAACCAATAAATTCGGGGCCAAACCCCAACTTCTCCAAGACAGCAAAGAGATACGGCTACTCCACACGGTCAAAGGCCATTGTGGCGTCCAGGGACAACAACACTGCCGGTTCATGGATGCGAGAAGCACCGGCCACCACCCCGTGAAGCCGTCGGAGATTGAGGGCAGTGTTCCGACGCGACATAAAACCGGACTGGTCCGGATACACCAACGTCGCTATAACCTTCACTAGGCGGGCGGTGAGCAGTTTGGCCAGCACTTTGGGTTCTACATTTAACAAGGAGATCGGGCGGTACGATGAACACTCAAGGCGTGGCTTACCATCCTTATAGATAAGCACGATGCCTCTGGTGATTAATGTTCTTCCTAGAGAGAGATCAGAATTTTGTCTAGTGGAAGTTTTGGCTCATGGAAAGGTAGCTCAGAGAGTTAATGTACCGGCTGCAAAGAAAATGCTCCATGCAGATCACAAAGTGCACATAATGTAAATAGGTCAGTGGGTTACTGCTTTTGTCAGAGAGATCCTTTTTTTACTTGCAGTTTATAAGTTAAAATCCTAACTTAGAACAGTGAGCTATTAACTGTCATCTAAGAGCTGCATGCAAACTGCAAGGTATAAATTACAGCTTTATTTCCCCCCCCCCCGTCCCCCAGTCTTTGATTATCCTAAAGTCCCAAAAAGTGTTCTTTTGGACAGAAATCAATTCTGATTATTAAGGAGAACCCCCAACCATGGTATTACATTTTAAATTCCGGGTATTGTGTTTCTCCAGACCAATCACTATAAAACTATACGGGCTACTAGTATGGTTGTCATGTGACTCCTACATCTTGTAGTCCTTAGTCTGATGTAACATTTTGTATATAGTGATTTACACACATATTGATTCTCTGTGTAATGTGTGTGATGTACAGTGCTTTGACACCCTACAATGGTATGAGTGGTGCTGCAAATCAAATTAAATGCATCTCAGAGAGAGTGTGGTTATGGAGACTTGGGGGGCACTGCTAAAGGGTCGTAGTGAGGGAATCCATGGCAGAGGTGGTCATTGGGGGGCACTAACAAACATTAATGCACAGGACACCACCAGTGCTATGGCTGGCCCTGGCCGTGAGGCCAGTCCGCCTCACCCAAAGATACCTCCATTGGCCTTGTTTCAGCAGCAGTAACTGCAACTCACCAGGGATCCGCAATGCAGGATTTGCACGCACACCAAACTAAGTTCGCAAACTTCACAGTCTCTCTGCTTCATTCACAGGCACTTTTAACATGTGCTGCTTGCTGTGGGGCCACTGGAATTAATTATGCATCAAAGGACGACAACATTATGCCGTAGTGTTGACTAAATTATGCATAAAAAAAAGGCTGCGGCGTAATGCAGTATATTTTCAGATATTTCATTATTTTGACGTGTGTACACATGCTAACAGTCTCTGGAAAGATTTTGCCTTATTAGTACCAGTGTAACATACAAACGCAGCAGTGAGAAAGGTGACCAGTCTACCTTTACAATAGGTCATCCACTCCGCAGCAACACAAGTCATATTTTATATTAACTTTTGATATGTTTGAGCTACAAACAATTTATTAGTTTAAATGGTCAGATCATGCAGCAGATCTTGCATTATGAGGCAAATATGGCAGAGCCATAATTTTAGAGAAAACATTTGCAAACTAGGATATTTTGCCATTCATGTTTGAACTGCTGTTGTGGAAAAAGGGAGTAGTGCTGATGACAGAAACTCCATGGCTCTGAGACAAATGGCTTGTGTTTACACATTTTATCGTATTTGGTGCATTCTGTGATTAGAAGCATATCCTACTTTGTGAATATATTTTAATTTCAATAACTCATTATAACCTTAAATAATCATGTGTATCCATTGGTTGATTAAACTGGGCAGTGAAATGACAAACAAATACTAAAAATTGGGATGTCTGCGCATTCTGGCCACACCTCTGGCTCCACCCAAATATCCAATCCTTGGGTTATTCCTGCCCTCTGATTCTCCGCCCACTTTTTTCACCAACTTCGTCCACTGTGTAAGACTCAGCATCCCTGGACCCGTGATGTGACGCAGCTGCTGGCGCCGCATGTGCCACACATTTACGGTGCCGGGCTTCCGCTTAAGGGAGCTGGCCATTATTGTATCCCTAAACGTGCGCACATTGTCAGTTTGACATTGACTACACGTAGAGGGACTCTAGGTTTATTAAAAAAAATATAGTTAATATTTGGACCTATACATTTTATTATGTATAAATTAATTGAATGTGTGTAAAATTTAGCAATACACAAGGAATTCTAGTAAAGGGAGTACCCATTGGCGAATCACTAGCGTGTGTGATTGCTGCATTATTTATCACTAACTTTGACGTTTTGCTTTAACTTTGGATAAAAGTTATCATGAATTCTAGCACCAAGAAGCCAATCTTTGTAAATATGTGTGCTACAAATAATCCCTAACGTACACTGTGCATACAGTATATTTAATCTGGTGCTTTAATCATAGGCTGTTTTAAAGTATTCTGATAAAATCGAATCGTGCTGAAGACAGCCTTTATTGGTGTTGGATCGAGGACCCGGAAGTCTGCACACCTAGCAGACAGAGATAAAGCACCTTGTCAGAAAGTTTAGCGTTTTCCCTACAGGTGGTGTTTGTTGGCCTGTGGCAGGGTCAGTCACATGTCCTAGATTCCTGGCATTTAATTGAGTCCCAGTTCTGCGCCCCAGTATTTCTTGTCCCCCACCTGGCACATATCATGTCAGAGGATGGTGATGACGTTAACATTTTGCCCCCCCTGGAAAAATGTCTGCGGACGCCTATTTATTTAATATTTATGTTCGGAACACTAACATGATGAATTAATTTTTACTAATTATGACATTCTTGCAGGGGGAGTTAGAACGATGCTGGAGGATGATATATGTGTTGAAATCCTACATTTTTAAAGTTTGATCATGTATTTTGTGACAGTCTTTTATGTACAGGTTTTTTTTAAAGAACTATACTATGTATACATGTAAACTTTTATGATTCTTAAGAATCGAATAAAATAAAATAAAAACATAAAAAACCCTCAAGACTGGACTACAGGAACACATTATTCTTGGGTCTCCCAGAGTACCTTCTTGGCAGACTTCAGGTGGTGCAGAATTTGGCAGCCCATATTCTCCTTAATCTCCCCCTAAAGAACAGACATGTCCTCGCATCTGAAAACTCTTCAATTGATTCCTATTTAAAAAGGATTCTTTTCAAATCCCTGACCCTTGTTCACAAAGCCCTGCACGCTTTTGGAGCCGGCTATTTGAGAGAGAGGATTTATGACTATGTCCCTTCCAGAAACTTTGCTCCTCCTCCGAGTGACTGGCTAGAGTTCCACAAAATTTGTCAGCCCAGAACGGAAGGCAGGTCTTTTTCTTATCTCTGGCTTGTCAAATGGAATAAATTCCCTCTGGAGCTACGGACAACATAGGGAACTCTCCACTTTTAAGAAAAAACTAAAAACGTGGCTGTTCCAACAAGCTTAATAGTACAATTCATTTTTGTTGTAGGTTGCCTGATTTAGTGCCGGGACACTCTTATTGAGTAGCTGTGCAGTATATAAATGTAAATAACATAACATAACATAACTACAAAGGAAATAAGTCTATGAGAAGCGTTGAAGATAAGATGAATCACTTGTACGCCTGCATGAAGTGATATGGTTATTCGACAAATACAAGGAAAGGGCAAAATCGCTATGCAAAGTGCAAGCAGTTGAAGACTGGTGATGGATTAAACCCAGATCAGTTGACTGGGGGTGAGTGTTTGTATTGTCAACGCCCCGTCCATCATCCCCTTTGGTTTTTCTTTGTTCGCCCTAAGTTGGCAGGGTATGCTCAGACGTGAGTATCTTGCTCACTTTGCCACTGGATTCAAGCAAGCCCGGCTGAAGACGTCTGGAATGCCAGAAACCGGTCCTGGGAGGCTTGATTCCGGTCCAAGGAAGACATGGCTTGGCAGTTTGGGCCGGACTGTTCCCATGAGGCACAAGTCTCAGACTGATTTGCATATGGCCATTTCTGAACTGGGGTGGCGGAGTGAGCAAAAGAATGGTGATGGATTAAACCCAGATCAGTTGACTGAGGGTGAGTGTTTGTATTGTCAACGCTCCGTCCATCATCCCCTTTGGTTTTTCTTTGTTCGCCCTAAGTTGGCTGGGTATGCTCAGACGTGAGTCCCTTGCTCACTTTGCGACTGGTTTCAAGCAAGCCCGGCTGAAGACGGCTGGAATGCCAGAAACCGGTCCTGGGAAGCTTGATTCCGGTCCAGGGAAGATATGGCTTGGCAGTTCGGGCTGGACTGTTCCCATGAGGCACAGGGTCAGACTGATTTGCATATGGCCATGTCTGAACTGGGGTGCTGGAGTGAGCTAAAGAATGGTGATGGATAAAACCCAGATCAGTTGACTAGGGGTGAGTGTTTGTATTGTCAACGCTCCGTCCATCATACCCTTTGGTTTTTCTTTGTGCGCCCTAAGTTGGCAGGGTATGCTCAGACGTGAGTCCCTTGCTCACTTTGCCACTGGATTCAAGCAAGCCCGGCTGAAGACGGCTGGAATGCCAGAAACTGGTCCTGGGAAGCTTGATTCCGGTCCAAGGAAGACATGGCTAGGCAGTTCGGGCTGGACTGTTCCCATGAGGCACAATTCTCAGACTGATTTGCATATGGCCATTTCTGAACTGGGGTGGCGGAGTGAGCTAAAGAATGGTGATGGATTAAACCCAGATCAGTTGACTGGGGGTGAGTGTTTGTATTGTCAACGCTCCGTCCATCATCCCCTTTGGTTTTTCGCAGTTGCCTTCCATCAGCTAATGAGCATCTAATGCTAGCTCCTCCCCTAGTTTCAGAACTTTTTATAGGTTTTTCTTCATACATAGAGTGAGAATGCACGTGACAGAAACTGAAACTCAGGTAGCAGGTGCACAGCTTTCTCATGAGAAAAACTCAAAAGTACCTTGAATACAAGAAATTCAAACATCCAGATGCTGAGCTAGTCATTTGTGAATCTTCGCTTAGTCGTGCCAAGCATGAGAATAACGCGTAGTAAGTAATAGAAGAAAAAGCAGTAAAGGGCGTACACAGCATAGGCAAGCTAAATGGCAGTAACTGAATCAACATGGCATCAGCTATTACTGTGGTTTCAAAGCACATTTCATGCAATTTCTCCGTAGTATCACTTACCAGGGGGACGCCTGGATGTGGGAATAAAATCAAATAAAACCCTAAGTCCATGAATGAAAAAAGCAAATTCTGCAGAGAAGAAAGTACTAGCAGCACACCACTACATCCCTAACACACTAAATACCCTAATATAGGCAGACAAAGTGAATTCAAGAAAAGACCCAAAACAAAAAGTACCAAGCAAAGTTCCCATGAGCTCCAAACTCTTAAAACCAAGCATCAACCTCTCCTTAAAAAAGTATGTCTTCCCTTAAAAGGGAAACAGTGTAAGGGTCCCAACCAATGGAACCAATGTGTAGATGAGTGCATTGGCTCGTTTACTGGAGTCCATGTCATTATTTAGAGGGGGAAGAGATTTGGATGGATGCTCTTTTGCTCTCCAGAGGTGGCATTGCAGAATGAACTACTGGGGTTGACACAGCACACAGCTATCTCATAGCAATGGAAGGATGGTCTAATGGTCTGTGTGGGCAGGGCATGTCATGGCCGCAAATATACCAGGTGGGAGAGAATGATTAGCCAGTTAGGTGTGGCTGAAGTGTAACTGAGACAGAACGTTCTGCAAGAGATGCAGAGGTTAAAGTCTAGAATCTGGGGTGGGAGGAGGACTGTAATAAGATGGGTCCTCGTCATGGTGGGGTGTGCCCCTGAGAATGGCTTGCATAGGAAGGAATTTCCACAGTTGAACAGTACCCACAGAGGGTCTCAAGAGTTGGAGAGGTTGCAATAGACCCTGCCTGGGCAGCAGATGATTTCTTGGACAGTGTTGGCCCTCTTTAGTCTGGCAAGGTTTATGTGGAAGAAGGGATGGATCTTGGCAGTGTTGACCCAAGCCTTGCTATTTACTGTCCCTCCAAGTAACCCACCAGCAGCAACCCAGGAGGCACTGCTGAGATTTCAGGAAATCACGCAAGACTTCAGAAGTTCCTGCATGAGCACATGAAAAATAATAATGGGAGCAATCTTATAGGATAAAAGAAACGCGTCCGAAGGGATTTCCTTCTATGTAAACAGGCATCTTGCTGTGATGCATGAGCAGTGCCAGACTAAAAAAATAGAAAGATTCACAGCATTAGCAGCCACCCAAGAACTCTCCTGGAGTGCATGGACTCATGAGCAGAGGGAGCATTGAGTTAGTGCAACCACGTTTCAAGCAGGATCATTCGCTCAGGTAGTTTGTAGCAAGCTAATAGTTTTAATGTCCTAACCAGCAGCAAAGACTAGTGTGCCTACAGTTTTGGTATAGCATATTCATTGCATCAAATTCATACTTGTGTTGATCAGTCTGTCCATCTCTACTGAGAGACAATCATAGTTCCAGGGCAAAGCCTCAGAGCTACATTGGTGGGGTAGCAGTTTATTACTAAAACTGGTCTACCCATTATATGTGTAACCAGATAATAGTAGCCCCATAATTAATATAAGTGGGCAATCCAAGCACAGACCCTGGTCTTACAGTTGTGTTTTGTGTGCACCCCTTAGTTATGGCTTGTTACCATTTAGTACCCACATTTTCAAGATCCATGCAAAGATATCAACAATGGAGATAAGTGAACTTTGAAGAACTGCTGAATCAGCTTGTGCCGCAGACTCCACCAGACATACAGCCAGCTGACAAGGACTTGCCAGTTGACTGTAGCAGAACAACCAAAGAAGAAATACGGCACGCCGTCAAACATCTAACAATTGGGAAGGCAGCAACACTCCTTCAGAGGCGCTAAAGGCCGACATTGAACCATCAGTAGAAATACTCTACCCCATGTTTGGATGGATCTGAGAAGAGAAAAAGGTGCCATCAGATTGGAAGGAGGGATATCTCATTAAGATCCCCAAGAAAAGTGACCTGAGTAACTGAGCAAAATATAAAGGGATAACTCTTCTATCATCCCCAGGCAAAGTGTTCAACGGAGACATCTTGAACAGAATGAAGGAACACGTCAACACTCAGTTATGAGATCAGCACGCTGGCTTCTTCAAAGATAGATCCTGCACAGATCAGAAAGCAGCACTGCATATTATCATTGAGCAGTTAATAGAATGGAACTCCCCGCTCTAGGTCAACTTCATTGACTATGAGAAGGCATTCAACAGCGTTGACAGAGAAGGCCTTTGGCAACTCCACCACTACTACGGTGTATCAGATAAACTTGCAAGAATCATCAGAAAGTCTTAAAAGGGAATGACCTGCAAGCCAGTCCATGAAGGGGAATTCACGGAAGCCATCGAACTGAGGACAGGAGTCTACCAGGGTTGTTTGCTCTTGCCTATTCTCTTCCTGCTGGCCACAGACTGGATCATGAAGACATTCACAGCAAGGAAAAGAAATAGGATCCAGTGGACACCTTTGACGCAGCTCCACGACGTGGAATTTGCAGACAACCTGGTTCTACTTTTCCATGCCCATCTGCAGATGCAAGAGCAGACCGACAAAACCACAGCCACATCAGCACAACTTGGCCTTGACATCTACATGGAAGAAAACAAGATCCTGAAGGTTAACACGGCAAGAACAACTGCAGTTACTCTTGCAGGCGATGCTCTGAAAAAGGTTGAGGTCTTCGCCTACCTGGGCAGTGTCATAGACACGCAGGGCAGCACAGATGCTGACATCAAGGAGCTCCAAGGACCTAACACTGCAAACCAAGACGAGACCTTTTAACACCAATGTAAAATTGGTCTTTCTGTAAGGAGTAGAAACTTAGAGGACAATAATGAATGACGCCAACACAAAGTCTAGACCTTCATCAATACCTGTCTGAGGAAAATCCTCCATGTCCACTGGCCAAACACCATCAGCAACAACGACCTATGGCAGCAGACTTTCCAACTCTGCTCATGATAAAATCAAGAAAATACGCTGGGGCTGGATAAGTCACACCTTCCACAAGCTCGCATCAAACACCACCAGGCAAGTCCTCACATGGAAGCCTCAAGTGAAAAAGAAAAAAGGAAGGCCAGGAAACACCCAAAGTTGAGATATCAAGGCTGACGGCAAAGAGATGGGTTACACCTGGAGTCAGACTGAAAGAAAAGCCCAGGACAGAGATGGTTGGAGAGTCATGGTTGATGGTCTATATCCCAGGAGGGGTAGTCGACATAAGTATGTACGTATGCAAAGATACATTTTGGGTACATATCTTACAGTGATATGTCAGTCTTGAGGGGGGATTGGCTGATAGAACCAGTGGGCCCAATTCACTAAGATTTTGCCGTAACTTTTTCATGGCTTATTCCCGACTTTTCAAAGCTGAACCAGAAATATTGCCAATTCACCAGAAATATTGTAATTCACACCTACTCCTCTACCCATTTTTTGTGACTTAAACCCCTAGTCTAGAAACAGTAGGTTATTTATATCTCTTTGTTGTGTTATGAAGGGGTCAATCTGTGTTGCAGCCAAAAGAGGACAGAACCATCCATGAAAACTCCAAAATAATTACTTTCCCTGCAGCCCTTCCCCAGCATACCCCCCCCGCCCCCCACTGGTTTATTAACAACGATGGGTGAAGAAAAGACACCATTGGTCAGATTAATTCACATCATCTCTACACATCGGCTTACAGGTATACTCACTTGCATCTGCAATGCAACAGGTGACCAAAGCGCCTGTGTAATTCATGAGAATGAAATAGCCAAAGACCTGGCAGGCAACTTGGTGTAGAAGATTACAAAACCAGAAGAGTAAATGGATGAGACACACAAGCCACCATTTGGGCCATGGACTCTGTGATGGCTCAGGCTCTGGCACTGGACCAGACCCACCATTTGTCTGTATTGGTGCTGCCCCCTTATCAAGTCTGTAGGCCAGGCAAGGGCCTAGATGTTCTCGAGGTGGTCAATTTCGTGGTCGGCCCCCTGGAGACGTGACTGAAGGGGCCAGATCCCTCAGTGTGTCCACAGACGTGAGCTGCTTTGGCCATGAGGCAGATCTCTTTCCCGTAGCTCATGGGTGTTCACTGACTTAGGGATGCTTCGGGGATTAGGTGACATGGCAACCTAGGGTGCTCAAAAGATAGAAATACTATTGCAAAGTTTGGAACACACCTTCTCTTTATGTCCCGTATCTCGAGGCATGGACCCTTCAGGATTAGATGTATACGTGGGCTATGTACCACCATTGTAACCCGTGACCCTATCCAGAGAGTCTGGGGATCAGTGGCGGCTCGTCAAGTGAGTGCTGCGGGATGGTGAGGCGGAGGAGGGGCAGAGTGGGGGGGGTAGTTGAGTCATACATACGACGGACAGGAGTAAGGTAAGTAATTAAATAAATAAAACTATTTACCTTGCACGCGCTGCATTGTCGAGTTGGCGATGCAGCGCGTGCAAGGTAAATGGTTTTATTCATTTAATTACTTACCTTACTCCTGTCCGTCGTATGCTGGACTCCACTACCCCCACCTTGCCTCTCCCCCGCCCCACCGCGCCCCAGCACTCCCTCGGCGAGCCGCTACAGCTGGGGATACATACAACCTCAGATTGTCATGTTCCAATTAAGGAGTGTTCAGTCGATTTACTTAGTATCTGTGGTTCTTTAGGAGGAGATTTGTTGGTATGTAACTTCTGGGCTGCTTAAACACCAAGTAAAAACACTTTGTTAATTTCAAGTCAATTAGAAAGCACCGTACATGGTAAGCCCTGAACCATACACAATAATAACTGTGATTGCTAGCTCACTGATGTTTCCTACCATAGTTTAGACACTCCTAGTCCTGGTCAGTTCACCCTCACACGCTACTAATCAGTAAACATTTTTCACATCTGTTGGGAAGGAAAAGTCCCCTTGAAGGTGGTTGGATGTGCACCCCTGAGTGTTCCAGCTGCATGGATATCTGGAAGCCTGGTACAGATTTTTTTCTCATGGGCAAACATGGATCCTGTGTGCTTTCCATGACCTAGGACTGTCTCATAATAATGAGGTCTTGTTGGACTACGAGATGCTCCGTAAATGCTACCTGTGTTTTGGTAGAGGCATACAGCTGTTGCTGGTAGTTTAGTGACACGAGTGCAGAGGTATCAGCACACCTGGTTTCTATTTTATAGTAATCAGTAGTGTAAACAGGCCTTGTTCTCTGTGTCACAGAAGTGGTGCCTACTGTCCCACTCATATAGAGTTTCAAGGCAGTGTACTAAATTTACACTTAGCCTACATGATGTCTGTATGTAGTGCCGTGCAGTGTGTGATGTTTACATGTTTGTGATAGTTTGTATGTGTGTGTGCTTGTGGATAATACATGACACGGGGGCCTTTGGGTTTAATTTTGGAAGCAAAGGGGCTGGGAAGGCTGAGAATTGCAACCCCCAGAGAGGAGACCTGGATTGCTGCCATTCCTGAGGGCTGGGGTGGGAAGGCACACACTGGAGGAAAGGGAACGGGGCTTTCTCTGTACATGTCAATACTCTCTTTGATTCAAGGAAGAGTTACTGCTGAGGAAGGCCTGGGCTCAATGTCAGGTTGATGTTGAGTTTGATAAGGCTGGCACTGTAGGACCAGGAAATCATAACTGAAGGAAGGACATAAGCTTCTGAACCTTTGTGAGGCATATTTCAGTGGAAGCTGACAGCCAGGTGTGATGTCCTGTTATTCCCCTGGCCTGTGTGGTGGGTCGGTTGGAATTGCCGATGTTCCAGCTGTGGTACAATGTCACTTTGACAAAAGACAAGACAGAGGAGAGGGCACCTCAAGGGTATTTACACCCACAAAACAAATTTCAAAGGACAAGACACTAAATCACATCTGTGTCCGGATATGGACTGTAAATGTGGGAGCGTTAGCCCCACAAGTGTTTCAACAGCACTGTGTACCAGCATGGAAAGAATATCACCAAGATTGTTAGCTGCTGTAACCAGAACTAGGGACCAAGACCTGCTAGTATCCCTGCTGGATGAGTGGCGAACTCCCAGGAAGCTAGGACCAATTGCCCCGAACCTGGAGCACCAGCCTTTTGCCTGCCAAGACCAGTGGACCCTGTGAGGAGAAGAAGAGTGTCTGGAGGGAGCAAGACTGAGTGGGGATCCTCTTGAGTGGATCCCGATGGGTTAAGTGTGAGACATCTGCTCTACTTGGGACTGTTGCGAGAGGAAGTAAACGCCCTTTTATGCCAGGTGGGGGCCACCGTGAAGTTAGGACCGCCACCCTTGCTGAGTAAAGTTCATGATCCCTGTATGCCAGGTGGGTACCACGTGAAGTCAGAGCCATTGCCCTGGAATGTTGTGCTAAGAGGATCCCAGTAGGGGGATTAGCCATGAGGAGCCTACCCTAGAAAACCACTGCCATGGTAACACTTACCAACAGCCAAAGGAGTTGTGGAGAAAATGTCTGACACCAACATAGGCCGTCTGGAGACTGTAGCGGTCATGACTCGTCATTGGGAGAAGTTGGCGAGAATTTGCAGTCTTCCAACATTGAGGGTCCAGAGCCCACGAAGACGTGCTCCATTGCACCTGCACTTGCCTGTTGCCATCGGGTTGGGTAAGTCCATTCTAGGCCTTCAGAGATTCTGGGGACTTACATGAACTAAGCATGTAAAGATGCTAAAGTTGATTCCTAAGGCCAAATGCAGATATTGTTGCATGGTGACTAGCGAGGTCCAGTTCTGAAAGTCATCTGCATTATCGAATGGGGAATAATCAACCACATCTGCAGGGAAAGAGGGAGTCTGGGATAGCACCGATGATGACAATAGCGCTCTGACCCTGGGACTGTGAATATTAGTTAGTGTGTGTTTTTATGCTTTGTGTGCTTATAGTAAATACTATTTTCACCACAAAAGCTGGTATCTGACTGGATAACCAGTTATTGCAATTATTGTGTGTATTTTGAGTCTTGCGTGTGTGTCCATCTACCTTCCCCGAAGAGCCTTGAACTGCTCGACCCACACAGCCACTGAGAGCCAAGTGATGAAGAGGTAATACTTAGTCTGGTTGGCCAGAACCCATAATAGATCAGGCCCCACGTCATCAGTAATAAAGGACCACAGCCCACACTGTTCGCCCAAGTAGCTCCTGCTGGCCCTAAGGCCCCCTGAAAGGGGTTCCGACAACATCTATTATTATAGGTCTCAAATGTAGCTTCTGAATCTTTTAAAATATTTTGGTGTATTTGAAAACCAATATAGTCCGTTCGAAAACAAAATAATGGTGACTGTTTAAAACTGACATTCTTTACTATGAAATGCATCCATTTAAGAAATTTTCCCAAGATCTGCCCAGAGTTCCTTTTAAAAGGACCCTTTTCAGGAAATGGTTCATATGCCAATTTTCATGTCCAGGAATTCCACAACATCCTGCAGCTGCTTAAAACCTCATTTTTTCCTCAATCTCTATTACCAATGATCCACACTGACAATTGAGTCCCAGTAGAATTGTGAAGCAATACAGGACCAAATGTTATGGCAGGGTTCACTGGATTCTGCAACAAGAAAAGGCAATATATGTTGAATACTTTGTGGCCAAACAGAAATTATGTGGCATGTTGTGCAACATTATATAGTTATTATGATATTTTAACATATATAGGTTGTTGTGACACAAAATTTAACCCAATGCTTTGGAACAGAGATTTCTTAAGAAATAAACAAAGTAAATTCAACAGATAGTATTTCAAAATACTTTGGAAATTGGGGAATCCAGCGTCTGAGGTATGCTTACTTAAGTTATTTATATCAACCGTTATTGATATCTTCTATGTCAATCAAACTAACAAAGAATACTAAATAAGTTAAAAAATGGACTTGAAATTGTTTTAAGCAAGTCCTAGTTTGGAAAATCCACTTCAAGTAGTCCATAATAGGAAATACTTGCATCCAAAGATCTTTAAACTTGAGATAATCCCATTGTTTCATAATCCACATGATTAGTTACAAACATAAAGACGACAAACATTTTGCATGAATTCCATAGTGTTTTTCAAAACTAGAATGTAAATATAAACAAGTTTATGTATTGCCAAATTCTGCAAATGTAATTTTTATTATTTGTATGCCACAAGCATTGGTTTGTACTACACGCATTTGAAATGGTAATACTTACTTTATGATTTCAAAAATGTATCTAGTGTCTTCAAATGAAAATTAAAGAGAGCATATTTCTCTGTGGGCATCCTGCTGGTGACTTGCTGTGTCAGATAAATTTGGTAAAATCACACAATAAAGCCCTATTTTTAATGAACAATGAAAAAGACACTATTTTCAAAAAGACATTATTTGAGGATTTTAGCCAACAATATTATTAACATTCAAAGTAACATAGTACACAAATAGTCGAATATTTCAATGAATAGGATACTAAATGCGAAACATGTATTGATAAATACATGGTAACATTTCAGAGTATCTGGAGAACAACATTTGTACGCCGCTCTATAAAATTTGATAGCTTTCTTGTCTATTTCAATTTTCTGCTCGGGGTTCATTGACATTCCTCGCCATTATTGTGTTTTTCCTGCTCCAACAGCAGTCATGACAAAGACTTGTGAGGTTGATTGCTGTGTTGCTTGCATCCTGAAGAAAAGTCAGAGTTGAGATTTTGACTGCAGCAGTCTCATCCTGCGGTTTCGTGGTTTCAGGTGCCTTGTTGAATTCAAGTTCAAAATCTTGCGAGATCCGCCAGATCTGAGCTACTAACGTGAAGACCTTTTTCTATTTAATGCATCCAGGTCCTGGAGAGTCTTGTTTGGCAAATACAACCGGGGAGCTCAGGTGGGCATTTCTAAGTCCATCTTAAGTCTCAGGTGTATTCAGTAAGGAGGAACGTTTCCTTACCTGCACTACTATGAACCACTTCCTTGTGCTCGATTTGACTCGGCATTTTTTTACTTTAATTTAGCTTCTTTCAACAATACTTGTCATTTGAATCAAAAATCTGAACCTTTAGCACCAAAGGATGAGCATCTGCTAAGGAAAAAGAGCAAAAGCAGTAAGGTTAGTTCCATAACTAACTCAGTGAACATACAAATATTCGTTTTAACCCCTTTGATGCTCATGGCGAGCTCAGCTCGTCATGCAGTACACTGGTCGTGTGCTTATGACGAGCTGAGCTCGTCATGAACAATGGATTTCAAGCACTTTCAGCACAGAGGGGGAATTGCTGCAGCAGTGATAGTGTTAAGGATTTGCTTGAATAACTAGAAAAAATAAAAACATATCATCTCATATTAAATCAGTCTTCATCAAGTAAGGGATTGACATAAATTTGGATAAAGATTAGATAACAGTGCCACTAATACAGAATAGAAAACCTGTAGAAAATGCATTTCAATGGGGAACATTTATTTTCTGAACTTTGTAAAGCCTGAGGATAAATCAATCAGGGTTTATAAAGCGTGGCTAATCACCGGCAAGGGTATCAAGGTGCTGGGAAGCCTTGCTGCTTCCGTGGGTTCAGTTGAACAGCCAGGTCTTGAGTCCTTTCCTGAATTCCAGAAGCGAGGGTGACGTTCTGAGGTGAAGGAGGAAGTAGTTCTAGGACTTTGAGGTGAGGTAGGAGAAGTAGCGTCCTCTGCTGTTGCTTCCGCGGATGCAGGAGGTGTGTAGCCAGGGAGGCGGTGCACAGGTGTCTAGAGGGTTGGTAAAGTTGACCTGGTGGTTGATGTATGCAGGTCCTTGATTGTGAAGGGCTTTGTAGGTTTGGACCGGCATCTTGAATCAGCATCTCTTCTGGATGGGGAGACAGTGGAGGTTCTTGAGGCGGGGGATGATGTGCGTACGGATGGGGAGTTCAAGGAGTTCGAGGAGTAGTCTGGCTGCTGAATTTTTTATAGTCTGTAGTCTTTTCAGGAGGTGTGTGGTGATTCCTACGTAGAGTGCATTTACGTAGTACAGCCGGCTTGGGACCAGGGCTTGAATGACAGTTTGTCTTGTGTTGACAGGGAGCCATTTGAAGCTCTTACGTAGCATGCCAAGGGTGAGGAAGCCTGCAGAAGTGACTGCGTTGATCTACCTCTTCGTGGTGAGCTTGCTGTCCAGGTTGCTGCCGAGGTTGCAGGCATGGTCTGTCGGAGTGGGTGAGAATCCTAGTTTTGATAAGTATTACTTTTCCGAGAGGGTGATGAAGAACACTCAAGATTAACCAGTGCTGTAACTGTAATGAGATTTTTCTAGAAAAGAAAAAAAATATGAAAAGGGAAAATAATTAATTATTATCGTATTCCAAAATACAGACATGCAATTCCAAATAATATTAATCGTGTTGAATATTGTAACTAATTTATTTACAACAGTGTGAATAAGAAATGTGGGTATTAGAGAGGTAGATTAGGTTACAGCGATGTTACTCGCCTAGGAGGATGCCACCTCAGGATAAACAGCAGACGTCACCACCTGAGACGGTGTTAAGACAGAATATCTGAACCAAAAATATTGTGGGACTAAATATCATGTCAACAATATCGAGGACAAACATTTTGTGAAGGTAAGTTTCTATAGGTAAGCAAAGTTTTTCTAAATATGCCTCCACATATATGTACCTTGACTATATATATATATATATATATATATATATATATATATATATATATATATATATATATATATATATATATATATATATATATATATATATATATATATATATCTACAAGATACGTACATGTGGAGTTAAGAATAGTAAATCTATACTTAGCTGTTGGCACTTACCTTCTCAATAGTTTGGCCCTCAATATTTTTGACACAATATTCTCTTCACATGACATTTCTTGTCCCAATATTCTGTCAGCGATCCTACTGAGGCAGACATAGGGTCTTAGTGGATAAACAGGTGACCTCATTACTGGAAATATACTGTTATTTACATTCCGACATACACGCGATGAGAGTGTGTAGGACATACTCCCATGTAAAATTAAGAGAATAAAATTGGACCAACCAGCAATTTAGGTATAGATGTGATTGCTAGTAAGGTTCTATTAACTTTTTCCATTAAGACGAGTAAATTAATTACAGTTAATCTATAAAAGAGTATAGATCAGCAGCAGCTCCTTCACAATGGTGGAGGAGGGTTGTCCCACTGGCTCAGAGCCAGCAGCTGAAAAATAAAATGATATTTTATTATCGGTTTGTTTTTCAGCTGCTGGCTGAGTCAGCGTGTGCAGGGTGGGGGGGCGGGGCGGGCCATATGAGGGAGGAGTGTAGTGCACTTATAAGTGCTCATATCTGTGTGGCAGGCTGTCTTAGGCTACGCCAAACAGACATGCAGAGTTAGGTTTCTCCAACTCAGCTGTATTGCGCAGCCAGGTTGGAGAATCAGCATAGACTCCTTGTGCCTGAGCGAGCGTTAAACCAGCCCACTCAGGCCAATCCTTGTGCTGCTCTCATGCTATTGGTAATAGCATGAGAGAAGCGCGGGGATTGCACTGAGAGTCTCTGATGCTGTTCAGGTGCTCGCTGGGACCAGGAAGCAGGAGAACACCGAGTCGCAAACGGCTGGCAGATTCAGGTAAGTAATTTTTTTATTATCCCCCCCATGTTCCCCCTCCCACGCCCACCCTTGTGCTCCCTCCACCCGCCCCTCCACGTTTTGTTTATGTCGGCTGCTGCTTGTATAGATTTGTGAGAGATATCATTACTTGAATTTCCATCTTTTGGTTTTGTATTTAAATCTAGGTTTACAAACTGTTGATCATTCAGACATTAGGGAAGAGGTTGATAGGGGTAAGTGTGAGGGCCACAATGGGAGTATAGAACATACCATTCTGAAATGGTTGGCTACCGACACAATTTTACAGGACTGGGCAAGACCAATGGAGGCAACCAACAAGTATTGACAAAGAGAGACCGATTGGCTTTGTCAAGGCTTTTTACTATGAACAGCATTTTCAGTGCTAATAAAATAACATTGAAGTCTGGCAAATAGAGGGATTCCCATTGCACCACGTCGCTAAAAGATAGGCTCTCTATTTATGTCAAATATGCTATTTTATGAGCCAGTTCAGTGGTGAAAGAGTGAAATCAATATAGATTACAATTCAAATGCATTATAATATACACAACAGGAGTTCAGTATGTTATGAATTTTTTAATATAGTTGTTTTTTAAACCTTTGAAATTCTTTTGTTTTATTAATACCGTACATGTATGCATTTGAATTTCTCTGTTGACATTGGCGGTAGAAAGGAAAGGTCAAGTTACATTGTCCTCTAATGTCAGTAGATATTGGAGTTTACATGAAATAAAACAAATCAATTAACCTTTCGCTGAGTAAGTCTAAATGAAAGTAAGGAGGCTATGAACACACTCTGATTTTACTTTTGGGATTAGTAGGTATTCATAATAACTGAATAGAACTAGTGCTTTACCTTGCAAAGTGAAGAGGATGAATGAATGTGCACTTTGCTCAGTACCTTTTGTGCACCTCTACAGACTGTGCCCAGTGGTCTATGGGGACTTGGATATTGGACAACGTCCACCATTTCTGCCCAATGTCTCCTTGTCATGTTGGTAAAACCTACCCAACAGATATTGATGGCTTTTATGGAGTAGGGAGTGGCTGGAGGCCAAGCCCAGTGCCTGCTGGGAAATGCCTGAATCCCCTCTTAACAGGAAATGGGGACAGGGATACTGGCCTTTTCATATGTCCAAATAACACACCATTTGATTGGTGCTCACAGAATATTGTTCAGATTTTGCCAAGTGCCCACTGAACACACCCGAGATCATACCCTATTGGCACTATGGAAATGGGCATGATAAAGGCCATACCCACAGAGCTTTGGTGCGAGGCCACTGAGGACGGGAAATGTATACAATCAAAACCCCATGCCCTGTGGATTCTGGACCCAGGGTATGGACTTCCCAGTGGATTCTGGATTGAGGGTATGGACGCAAGGGCAACATGGCTAAAAGCATACCCAGTAGATTCTAGACCCTGGGCACGGACACAAGGCATGGCTTAAAGCCATATGAGTAGATTCCGGACCTAGGGCACGGACACAATGCATGGGTAAAAGCCATACCCAGCAGATTCTGGACCCAGGGCATAGACACAAGGCATGGCTAAAAGCCATACCCAGTAGATTTTGGACCCAGGGTACTGATACAAGGCATGGCTAAAAGCCATACCCAGTAGATTTTGGACCCAGGGTACTGATACAAGGCATGGCTAAAAGCCATTCCCAGAAGATTTTGGACCCAGGGTACTGATACAAGGCATGACTAAAAGCCATACCCAGTAGATTTTGGACCCAGGGTACTGATACAAGGCATGGCTAAAAGCCATTCCCAGAAGATTTTGGACCCAGGGTACTGATACAAGGCATGGCTAAAAGCCATTCCCAGTAGATTTGGACCCAGGGTACTGATACAAGGCATGGCTAAAAGCCATACCCAGTAGATTTTGGACCCAGGGTACTGATACAAGGCATGGCTAAAAGCCATACCCAGTAGATTTTTGACCCAGGGTACTGATACAAGGCATGGCTAAAAGCCATTCCCAGTAGATTTTGGACCCAGGGTACTGATACAAGGCATGGCTAAAAGCCATACCCAGTAGATTTTGGACCCAGGGTACTGATACAAGGCATGACTAAAAGCCATACCCAGTAGATTTTGGACCCAGGGTACTGATACAAGGCATGACTAAAAGCCATACCCAGCAGATTCTGGATCCAGGGCATGGACACAAGGCATGGCTAAAAGCCATACCCAGTAGATTTTGGACCCAGGGTACTGATACAAGGCATGGCTAAAAGCCATTCCCAGAAGATTTTGGACCCAGGGTACTGATACAAGGCATGACTAAAAGCCATACCCAGTAGATTTTGGACCCAGGGTACTGATACAAGGCATGGCTAAAAGCCATTCCCAGAAGATTTTGGACCCAGGGTACTGATACAAGGCATGGCTAAAAGCCATTCCCAGTAGATTTTGGACCCAGGGTACTGATACAAGGCATGGCTAAAAGCCATACCCAGTAGATTTTGGACCCAGGGTACTGATACAAGGCATGGCTAAAAGCCATACCCAGTAGATTTTGGACCCAGGGTACTGATACAAGGCATGGCTAAAAGCCATTCCCAGTAGATTTTGGACCCAGGGTACTGATACAAGGCATGGCTAAAAGCCATACCCAGTAGATTTTGGACCCAGGGTACTGATACAAGGCATGACTAAAAGCCATACCCAGTAGATTTTGGACCCAGGGTACTGATACAAGGCATGACTAAAAGCCATACCCAGCAGATTCTGGACCCAGGGCACGGACACAAGGCATGGCTAAAAGCCATACCCAGTAGATTTTGGACCCAGGGTACTGATACAAGGCATGGCTGAAAGCCATTCCCAGAAGATTTTGGACCCAGGGTACTGATACAAGGCATGACTAAAAGCCATACCCAGGAGATTTTGGACCCATGGTACTGATACAAGGCATGGCTAAAAGCCATTCCCAGAAGATTTTGGACCCACGGTACTGATACAAGGCATGGCTAAAAGCCATTCCCAGTAGATTTTGGACCCAGGGTACTGATACAAGGCATGGCTAAAAGCCATTCCCATTAGATTTTGGACCCAGGGTACTGATACAAGGCATGGCTAAAAGCCATTCCCAGTAGATTTTGGACCCAGGGTACTGATACAAGGCATGGCTAAAAGCCATTCCCAGTAGATTTTGGACCCAGGGTACTGATACAAGGCATGGCTAAAAGCCATTCCCAGAAGATTTTGGACCCAGGGTACTGATACAAGGCATGGCTAAAAGCCATTCCCAGTAGATTTTGGACCCAGGGTACTGATACAAGGCATGGCTAAAAGCCATTCCCAGAAGATTTTGGACCCAGGGTACTGATACAAGGCATGGCTAAAAGCCATACCCAGTAGATTTTGGACCCAGGGTACTGATACAAGGCATGGCTAAAAGCCATTCCCAGTAGATTTTGGACCCAGGGTACTGATACAAGGCATGGCTAAAAGCCATTCCCATTAGATTTTGGACCCAGGGTACTGATACAAGGCATGGCTAAAAGCCATTCCCATTAGATTTTGGATCCAGGGTACTGATACAAGGCATGGCTAAAAGCCATTCCCATTAGATTTTGGACCCAGGGTACTGATAAAAGGCATGGCTAAAAGCCATGCCCTTAGTCCAGTGCCCAGTTGCACAAAGACTGCCCAGATATTACTGGCTTTAGGCATACCAAGCACAGAGTGTGGCCAAAGCCACACACAGTTCCCAGTGACTTCCGTGTATGAAAACAGCTGTGCCTTGCTATCTCTATAACTGAAGTACTGAGAACATGGCATGGCCTTCGGACACACATAGTGTTTAGTTTGTATCCTGCAGCCATGTCCACTGGGCACAGTGCATCGCAACAGGCTAAGCCCTATGGATTGCGGGAACTGCTTCCATAAGTCAAGTTATTTCGTTAGAAAACATTAGAAATTCACAGAAAAGACTTTTTAAAATGAATGTTAAGGTGGGTTTCTAAGATCATAAACTAATGTAGGCTATAAGAACATTAAATTGCTATAAAAACGTAAACAGACACTATGGGTACTATACATAACCTGAAAAACATTGAAATGCCCTCCAAAATGATTTTGTGAGGTCCCAGAGAGCGCAGCCCTGTGCAGTGGCTTTATGAGTATACTCATGACCTCCATCAGAACACATATATGCAAGAACGCCAATGACTCCCTTCTTTTGCCAAAAATCATTCTTCCAGCTTGGAAAAGTCCACACATGGCTACAATAGAGACGCTGCTTCCTTGGCTCGAAATCTCAACCTCCCTCGTCTTTATGGTTAAAACACTTGTAGAAGTGAAAGACGCACAGCTGACTGTGGCTCCCCAAATCTCCAGCCCAAAAACACAACATTAGCATATGAATATTTTGGCATCAGGCCTTTCTCCGCAGTGTGCAAGCAATAATAGTGGAAGGAGGAAGCTAAAAGATAGGAGAACACTGACAAAGTGAACAAATATTGGCATAGCCAATGGGTTTGCTTTTGGGATCTATTGGGTGGCTTTGCCAATGCTTTTTGGCGACCATGGCATCTGCAAAAAGCAATGTGGTGTAGGGTAAAACAGCAGGGGGTCGTGGGGGCCTGAGGGAGAGAGCAACATGCGGGAGAAGCACATGAGGGAGACAGTAACAAGGAGCATGACAGGAAAGCACACGAATGAGAGTGCAAAAAGAATCACAGAGGGGAAAGAGGCACACAGACAAGAGCAAGAAAAACACAGTCTGGAAGGGGAGAAGTGCAGTGAGGGACAGAGCTGGAAAACAAATCCATGTCATGGAGTACTTAGGCAAAAGAAAAAAATTATTCCCTAAAATTGAGCAGTGGAAGGACACACATAAAGGGGCTATGCTCCTTGGGAGATGTAGAGAGCAACCCGGGTTCTCCTCAACTTTGTTACAATGTTGCACTCCTCAGGGCGGGCTCGCCCCGAGGAGATAAATGAACAGGTGAAAGGCCGCTTGTGGCTTTGTCCACACAGCGACACTGTGCCGCTGGCCGCGCGACACGAAGGGGAGATAACGCGAGACAGCGTCTTAGTGACACATGCCGCGCGAGTAGAACGTCAGCAGCGCGCCGGCCAGGGCGCCGCCCCCTTTAGGTAGCGGCCAATGAAGGGTGAGAGCGTAGGGCGGGAGGCGGACCCAGGCCCTTTATCTGGGCCAGCGTGGCTTTGCCCGGCCTCTTCTCGCCGCGTTTCTTCCGGACTGCTCTGCGCTGTTGTGCGTCGTCGTGTCGATTCGTCGGTAAAAAGAAGGTATGTGGTCACTACTAGGCCTCCCCCCGGCCCCGTCCCTGGGCATGACCAGGTCGATGGGGCCCAGTGGTACGACCACGGGGGGGCTGGTAGTGGCTGGTCGCGATCAGATTGAGCGGCGGGATAGGATGTGCGGTCGCATAGGATCTTTCGTTTGTTGCGGGACCTTTGTTGTTCTTGTCCTGGCCTGGGCTGCATTGGGAGGGGGCGCTTTCTGCTTCGGGGCGGACGGGATTGAGCCGCTGTGTTTCCGGCCGTTTTGCGCAGCCTCGAGGGTCGGCATTTAGTTATTTTAAATATATGTATTTTCGGGGCGTTGGATTGAGCCGCTGTGTTTCCGGCCGTTTTGCGCAGCCTCGAGGGTCGGCATTTAGTTATTTTAAATATATGTATTTTCGGGGCGTTGTATAACTAGTTCCAAGGACGCCCACGATGCCTTTGCATACAGATGGACCGCCGCTGAGCCTACCAGATAAAATGATTGTGATAACACCGGAACTGCATGTCCTCACATCCTCCAGATAATATTTTTCAAAATATGGATGGAGCGTGGCCTCGGGTTAGCGTCTTTCCTTTCCTTACATTGTGCTCACTTGGCCATGAAATACATTCACAGGAAGCAGGGTGAAAGAGCCGAGTCTTGTACACGTGCATTGTAATGCCATTTTGACGACTACTTGGTGGCCAGCGCTATTTTGTCTTAGTCTTGACTCAGCTGACTTCCTGTCTTTGCTCGAGTCCACTCCGGTCTCACGCTCGCCATGTTTGTTACAATGTTGCACTCCTCAGGGCGGGCTCGCCCCGAGGAGATAAATGAACAGGCGAAAGGCCGCTTATGGCTTTGTCCACACAGCGACACTGTGTGTGTGTGTTCCATTCAGGGGACCAGAGTAGGCCGCATGCCCCCGTGGGGCCACCAGCTACACTGGCGATGAGGCCAGTACCAGACCGCGCCTCACCGGCTCACCTGTCTCTACCTGCTCCTCTAGACTCTCCACTGGCCTGTGGAGACTGCCAGAGGTTTCCTCGGCGTTGGCCACCGGGAGCAGCGCTCGCATTGACATCTGCCTTCCTCCAGCGAGCAGCGGCCTCGCCCCCAACGCTTGTGCACATCAGAGCACGAGAGGCCTGCAACGAGCAGTACAAGGCATGCCAGGCCACGAGAGGCCTTCAACAAGCAGTTCGTGGCGTGCCAGGCCGTGAGTGGCCTACAACGTGCAGCTTGTGATGTCTACGCTTCCCCAAGGTGAATGCGCTGTGCCAGGGCAGAATCACCATCTGTATCCTCAAACTTTACCCAAACATAATTACAGAGACAATCTGCATGTAAGTGTGCATCCTACAAGCACACAGGGTTTTCAATGAACTTTAAGTGCTCCCCACCGTCCTGGCGCCTCCATCACTGACACTTCCTCTGTAACTCACTTAAAAAAAAAAGGGGCGATCTCACAGACAACCTGGTGGAAGCAGGCACACCCAGAGACAGCATAATACAGAATAACCGTACTGAAAATAAATAGACACTCAAAGATCCAGGGAACACACAGCACGGAGAAGGGACACGCACAGTGAGTCAAGCCAACTACAGAAAGAGTAAAGCCAGGCCCCACATGACGGACAGTCACAATAAGCACACCACCTCAAGCAGGCGCAGCTGGCTTACTGGTGGGTGTAGCTGCCCCACCCCAACACCACAGACACGCTGCAGTGATTCTGTTCCCACCGTTCAGCGAGCTCATTAACCCTGCAATGGCGGTCTGGATAGAGCGCCTCAACCACTACTTCAGGGGCACAAGAGAGACAGACAGGGCATTCAAGAGATCGTTGCTCATGCACTACGGGGGTGCAGAGCTATATTGCCTTTTCGAGACCCTCCCCAACACAGGAGGTGACACCAAATTCGTTGACGCAGTGGCGGCCCTGGACCGGCATTTCGACCCCCAAATCAACCCTGATTTTGAGCGTTTCATGCTGCAACAGGCCAAACAATCCGATACAGAATTGGTTGACATGTTTTATGCCCGATTGAGGCAGTTTGCGAGCCAATGCAAGCTTCCAGACCAGAGACAGGGAAATATGGGCCCAAATCATTCAAGTGTGCCGGTTGGTGCTGCTCTGGTGGATGATCCTTTGCCAGCCTGAAATGTCTCTGGATGACATCCTTATACTGGCAAGATCCCACGAGCTGTCAAACTCCCGAGCTGATGAGATGGAGGCATCACTTAACAGGAACATCGCCTCACACCCCGTCCCTTCCAAATCATGGAGGAGATAGTCGAGGCCATTCAAAAACACCCAGGCCCTGCTCGTGTCACCCAAAGGCACCGAAGGGCGGGAACTGTGGTACCAAACATCCATCAACAGGTCTCTGCTACGCGAAAGGGAAGGTCTGTTCCCAGTGCGGAAAACAGAAAAATTTCACCAGAGTATGCAGGAGCAGGAGATCCTGGGCAGCCTTCACAAAGCCACGTGGCCCCACACCCAATATCAGACAACTGTCGATTAATGATCACCTCACTCAAGGGGACAACATACCCCCAAGGCCAGAGTTCGATGTGGATGGAGAGTACGACAATGTGTGATTAATAACCTTCAACGGCTGTACTGTGAAGGCGGCCACTCCACATGTGCTCCATTCAAGTGACAGGCTCCACCGTGCAAGCACTTATTGACACTGGGGCATCGGTGAATGTCATGTACTCTGAGGAATATGAACACCTCATCCGATGCCCCCACCTCACCCACAAATGCAAAAATCTACACCTGCGGAGACACCCACCCGCTCCCCCGAGAGGAGTGATAGATGTGGAAGTGGTCAATGACAGGCATGCGACATGGGCAAGGTTCCATGTGACAGATGAGAAAAAAAGGCACTCTCCTAAGCTGCCACACGGCAGAGGACCTGGGGCAGGTCTTCGCCAATCAAGTGCATGACTCCCACACCGATGCCATCTTACGGAAGTTCCCACAGTTATTCGAAGGGCTGGAAAAACTCAAAGGCAAGCAATTTAAACTGCATATCGTCTCCTCGATCAGGCCGACAGTGTTGAGGCTCAGAAGACTGCTCTTCCACTTATGTCCACAGGTGGAGGAAGGGCTGAGAAAACTCAAGGAGCTGGGTGTCATCAATCGGATCACAGACCCGACCCCGTGGGTATCTCCTCTGGTCATTGCCCCAAAGCGCAAACAGCCAGGGGCCATGCGGCTGTGTGTCGACATGCACCTTCCCAACCAGGCTGTGAAGAGAGAGTGACATCTGACACCCACCATGGATGACATTGTGGCTCACCTCAATGGGGCGAAGTGGTTTTCCAAACTCGACCTGAACGCTGGATACCATCAGTTGGAGCTCGTGCTTGAGCAGATACATCACATCATTTTCCACCCACATGGGCCTAAGGAGGTACAAAAGACTGAGCTTTGGGGTGTCGTTGGCTGCCAAGGTTTTCCAGAATGCCATTCAGGAGACCCTGTTGGGTCTGCTGGGTGTCATAAATCTTAGCAACGATATTCTGGTGTTCTCAAACACTCTAGAAGAACATCACGCACACCTGAGAGCTACACTCCAATGGCTGGCGGTCAGTGACCTAACCCTGAACAAGGTAAAATGCTCATTCTATCAGGAATTGGTCAATTCCTTTGGATGCATCTTCTCGTGTAAAGGGCTCCAGGTAGATCCTAAGAAGGCAACCGCCATCCAAATGGCTCAAACACCCACCACCCCGACTGAAGTCGGCAGTTTCCTGGCAACGACCACGTACTGCGGCCGATTCATACCCAACCTGGCCTCCCTCTTGGAACCACTACAAGCCCTTACACGCAATGGTGCGCCCTGGAAATGGACCCCGAAGACAAATGCAGCTTTCCGTGCCATCAAAACAGTGCTGATGGACAAAACTGGCATGACATACTTTCAACCAGGAAGACGCATGGGCTGGTTGTCGATGCAAGTCCAGTTGGCCTTGGGGCTGTTCTTCTTCAGGAGACCGAAGGAAGGGAGTGTGCACCCATTGCATACAACAGTCGGGCACTATCAGACACCGAGGCAAGCTATGCCCAGATTGAGAGGGAAACTGTCGCCATCAAGTGGGCATACCAGCACATCCCCCTGTACCTGTATGGGCAAGAATTCCAGGTGGTGACAGACCACAAGCCGCTAATTCCCCTATTCTCCTGGACATCAACACTGGCTCCCCCCAGGATAGGATAGTGGGCAGTCCTACTTCAAGTATACCGGTTCGAGAGCCTGTTTCGCCCGCGCGCCAGGAATCCCGCTGACGATCTATTGTGCCACCCTGTGGCGGCAGTCAGGCAGCATCCACAGGCGCACGAATAGGACACCAAAGCATTCATCAAGATGATAACACAAGAAGCATGCACCATGGCGCTGACACAGGAGGATATTGGAGCAGGATCAATACTGGATGAAAACCTGACAAAGGTCAAAGACACACTGCTGGCCAGGGGATGGCAACACTTCCTAGACGGAGCACACTCCTTGAATGCGTTGGACCACCATGCGAGGCAGCAGCTGTAGAAATTCCACAGTGAACTGAGTGAGGGCGAACACGGGATCATACTGCGCGACCATGCCATGTAGTCTCGAACAAGCTGCCGAAACAAGTGGTTGACTTAGCACACGTCGGACACCAAGGGCAGGCGGAAACCAAAGTACGCCTCCGCAACAAAGTGTGGTTTCCAGGCATAGATGCCCTTGTTGAAGAGAAAATTCAGAAATTTCATTCATGTACACTTACTGGAAGCAAATCAGCTTCGGCCCCTGCCATCACGGATGAGCCCTGCGAAGAACCCTGATCCAAAGTGAGTATCGACTTTCGGAGCTTCCCCAATGGCCGCAGTACTCTGGTCCTAATGGACTCACACTCCATATTCCTTGTCGTCGAAGTGATCTCATTCACTGCGTTTCCCCAAGTCCAAGCCGTCCTTGACAAGACTTTGTGCTACTGGGCCTCCCAGATGAGATCAAATCGGACAATGAGCCCCCGTTCCAGGGCAGGGAATTCCAGGAGTATCTGTCAGGAAAGGCCATTCGACACAGGAAGATCACTCCGCATTGGCCCCAAGTGAACGGCGAGGTCGAACGCTTCATGCGGACTCTCAACCGGGCATTGAGGATTGGAGTGGAAAAAGGGGAAGATGCTCAGAGCTCTCTCCATCAATTCCTGATTGCATATTGGCAGACTCATCACAGTACCACCAGCTGTGTCCCATCCCATCAGCTCTTTAGGCATGCCCCACAGGATAGCATCCAGATGGACCCCACCTGGCACCCAGCTGAACGGGACAGTGCAGCCATGCAAATTGGGAGAGAAACCACAAACCGGAAAGCAAGTCTCACCCGTGGTGCCCAGCCATCGTCCCTGAGCATGGGCGACTATGCCGTCGTGAAAGACAGGCACCGCGGGTGGAAGTTCCGGAAAACATATGAGCCTGAGGTGTGGAGAGTCATCGCCATCCAAGGGACCATGGTCTCCACTTAACTGGGCATGCAAATGGTGACCAGAAAGGCGTCCTGGTTCAAGAAGGTGCCAAGGTCTCGCACCGGGCAGGAGTGGACACCGATCCAGAAATGGAAGCTGATCTACTGGAGAGCCCTACGCCACCCCCTGCGACACCCGACGGAAGCTGTGGAATTGACAGAACTGGCAGAGCAACCCCAGACACAGTTTCATCACGCATCCAGAGGCATGTCTTTGACCTGCAGCCTGGCGGAAGCAGAGTCCAATCACAGCTCCCAGAGACAGAAATTTGGTTTCCAGCCAAACATTGCACCCAGTCAACAGCTGAGAGACTTTGTGTGCGTTCTACCCTGATCATGATGTCAATGTAGTTGATAGTCGCTAAAGAAAAGGAGGGATGTAGAGAACCATTCAGGCTGTCCTCAACTTTGTTGCAATGTTGCACTTCTCAGGGCGTGCTCGCCCCGAAGGGATAAATAAATGGGTGAAAGACTGCTCGTGGTCTTTGCCCACACCTCAACACTGTGTGTGTGTATTCCAAGCTGTGGACTTGACGGGACCAGCGGAGCGTCCCCAGACACCGTTTCATCAAGCTAGAGCAACCAGAGCATGGCTTTGTCTTGCCGCCCAGCTGAAACAGAGTCCAATCACAGCTCGCTCCCGGAGCCAGGTGTATGATCTCCGGCCAAACCCTGCACCCAGCCAACGGCCCAGAGACTTTGTGTGTGTTCTACCCTGATCATGATGTCAATGTAATTGGTAGTCGCTAAAAAAAGGAGGGATGTGGAGAGCCACCCGGGCTCTCCTTAACTTTGTTGTAATTTTTCGGACGGGCTCGCCTCAAGGGGATAAATAACTGGGCGAAAGACCGCTCATGGTCTTTGGAGAGAGAGAGAGAGTGTGAGAGAGAGAGAGAGAGAGAGAGTGAGTGTGTGATTGAGAGAGAGAGAGAGAGAGAGAGAGAGAGAGAGAGAGAGAGAGAGAGTGTGAGAGAAAGAGAGGGAGAGAGAGCAAGAGCACAGAGAGGGAGGAAATAGAGAAAAGTAATACAATTTGAGACTCATAAGAAGAGAGAGAGAGAGAGAGAGAGAAAGAGAGAGAGAAAGATAGAGAGAGAGAGAGAGAAAGAGAGAGAGAAAGAGAGAGAGAGAAAGAGAGAGAGAAAGAGAGAGAGAAAGAGAGAGAGAAAGAGAAAGAGAAAGAGAGAAAGAGAAAGAGAAAGAGAAAGAGAAAGAGAGAGAGAGAGAGAGAGAGTGTGAGAGAAAGAGAGGGAGAGAGAGCAAGAGCACAGAGAGGGAGGAAATAGAGAAAAGTAATACAATTTGAGACTCATAAGAAGAGAGAGAGAGAGAGAGGGGGGGGGAGAGAGAGAAAGAGCACAGAGAGGGAGGAAATAAAGAAAAGTAATACAATTTGAGACACATAAGAAGGGAGAGAGAGAGAGAGAGAGAAAGAGAGAGAGAAAGATAGAGAGAGAGAGAGAGAAAGAGAGAGAGAAAGAGAGAGAGAGAAAGAGAGAGAGAAAGAGAGAGAGAAAGAGAGAGAGAAAGAGAAAGAGAAAGAGAGAAAGAGAAAGAGAAAGAGAAAGAGAAAGAGAGAGAGAGAGAGAGAGAGAGTTTTTTTTTTCCATTTAGGGACCAGGGAATGCCACATGCACCAGCGGGCCCACCTGCTACAGGAGGGACAAACACATGATGGGCTATGCACGTAATTGAATACGAAGTGAGAGTCACAATTAAGCCAATCAAAAGTGCACAATGGGTTACTTTAAGCCCACTGTAAATTCTGGGTTAACTGACAATAGGACTTTTACAACACAATAGCCTGTGCTGTCTGGTAGGACCGATCAAAAACGCAGGGATGAAAAAGGTCCTCCAAGAGCAAGATAAAGAGACAGGAAGGTCTGTATGATGAACGACAGACTCCTGAGTTGGAATGAAGGCTGGGCACTGTGGGCAGCCCTTGTATCAGGGACCCCACCCTTCAGAAGTGCCCTTGCAGCCTAAGTATCTGTGCAGCCCACTTGACATCACAATCAAGCCCCTCCTGCCCCCTTCCCATTTCCGACAGAAAGAAGCTACCGTTGTCAGCCAACCGTTAATCTTGGTTGACGTCACTGTACTGTTTAACAGTTCTCAGATTCAAAAACTACCATGTAGGGGCTGTGCGTTCTCACTCTCTGTTCCATAACACAAGAGATCGGCGATTATCCTTTATTTTGTGATTAATTTATGGTTATATAATTTATCTTTTCACATTTACATAAACAAATTAAATTATAACGGCATATGATTTTTGTTTATGACGATATGGGTTGTAAAGACAATAAATATTATTTAATTACAATGTATCATGACCTGCTAGAAAGACCTTGCATTTTCTGGTCTGAGAAAATGCGACCTGCATTAGACATCTTCCATTACCTCATACTGATGCACTTACTGAAAGTTCCTGCCTCGCACCTAGAGGGGGTTTGTACTTGGCATCCAAAAGCGTAATTTTCTAAATTCTGCTACGCGTCTAAAATAAAAAAGCTTTGAACCCTGCGTAAAGCTACAGTTGTATAACACTCACTCTCGGTTTTGCTGTTACTCTTGATCTCATTCCTGCACCTGGCATTTGAGGTACTTAAAAATAATTACGTGACTCTGTTTCAGAATAGTCTAATAACGGTTCGAAATGTGTGCGCTGCCAAGGACCCGAGAGCTCCTCTCCTTGATGAGTGCTAGAAGGTGCCTATGATGATCGGCGTTGGGGGGAATCATTACTTGCGCCACTTCACACTTTATTGTTGAAAGAATCGTTCCTTACTGAAGCCAGGTCGAAATGTTGGTGGTTTTCTTGCACACACGTCCGGTCCCACCTTTCAAAACGGACAAGATCTGCACAGCCATACGATATCACATCAGAGGCAGCAATGCGCTTTACATATGCAAATTAAAGTACAATGCGATATAATATATAGACCTAATTAAGGGTGGGCATAAAATCCGTTTCGCGGGAGAATTTGCGGATTTTCCGCGATTTCGCGATCCGCGAATCTCGCGAAATCGCGGTAAAATCCGCGAATCAGCGGGGACGAATTTTCAGCCAAGCAAGGGTTACAGCAGCAGGTGCAAAAGTTGAACCTAATTTCTTTGTAACCTTTTACAAAAGGGTTACAAACAAATTAACTTCAACTTGGACACCTGCTGCTAATTGCTTCCTGGCGCCTCGGTGCCTACTTGCAACTATTCTCTGACCCTGCTCTGACCCTTGAAGCAGGGTCAGAGAATAGTTACAAGT